>NW_020954559.1:36670757-36717437 GCF_900497805.2 Vombatus ursinus
TTTCTTTCTTTCTTTCTTTCTTTCTTTCTTTCTTTCTTTCTTTCTTTCTTTCTTTCTTTCTTTCTTTCTACTTTTGATATTTCCCTTAATCTTTTTCATTTCAAAGTTTCTGCTCAGTTCTGGTCTTTTCACCAAAAATGCTTAAAAGTCTTTATTTCATTAAAAATCCATTTCCCCCCGCCCCTTACAGGTTTGTATTCAATTTTGCTGCTAACTTATTCATGGTTATAAGCCTTTATCTTTTTTTTTTAATTTTTAATTTATGGAATAAAACAAGCATTTCCATTACATAGTACAATAAAAAGGTGATTGTACATGAAACTGCAAATCTACTATGCACAACTTTCTATTACTTTCAAATACTCAACAAAATTATCATGAAAATTTTTTTCTTCCTTCCCCCCCACCCCACCTTAGAGATGGCTACCCTTAGACACAAATAGGTGTGTGTATTATACACACACACACACTCACATATATGCAAAATTATTCTATACATACTTCTATTTATCAATTCTTTCTTTGAATGCAGATAGTGTCTTTCTTCATATGTCCTTTATAGTTAATTTGGGTATTTATAATAGACAAAATAACTTCTTTATTCAAAGCTGTTTTTAAAACAATATTGCTGTTACTGTATACAGTGTTCTTATTATGTTCACTCTTTGGGTGTAATTCCAGATTGCTTTTCAAAATGGTTGGATCATTTTACAATTCCAAAACAATGAATTAGTGTCCCAATTTTTCCATTTCCTCTTCAACATTTGTCACTTTCCCCTTCTATCATTTTAACCAATCTGATAGGTATAAATATCTCAAGGTAGTCTACATTTCTCTAATCAATAATGATTTAGAACATTTTTATATAACTATAAATTGTTTTGATTTCCTCATTGGAAAACTGCCTTTTCATATCCTTTGACCATTTAGTAATTGGGGGATGACTCATATTCTTATAGATTTTTACAAAGTTCTAATTACTATTTGTTAATTTCCCTCCAGCTTACTTTTACTCACTATTTTCCTTTTCAGCTTCTCTTTTTACCCTATCCCTGTTACCTTATCTTTTCCCTTTACTCTCTTATTCTTATTTTACCCAATCCCCTAAAATTCCCACCTTTATCTCCTCCCCCCACCCTCCTAATTTTTATTCTATACACCCTTTTAAAAGTCCCTACCCACCCTGTCCCCCAGTTTTCTCACCTCTCTAGAAGTTCAGAAGACTTGTAAACCTTTTCAGATGTACACTTCATTTTTTCTTCAACCCAGATGAGAGTAAGGTTCCACAATTACCAGCCCTCCATCCCCACCTGTTTCCTCTGTATTAGTTCTTCCTTTCACACCCTGTTTTTATGAGCCTATCTTTTGCCCAATACTCTTTTCCTTTATAATGACAGGGCCAAATAATTCTTAAGTCTGACAGTGATCTCTTGGTATTTGAACTCTTTCTTTCTGGATATGTTTAATATTGTTTTCCATTGACCTATAAACTCTGAATTTTGCTCACAATATGCAGGGGAGTTTTCATTTTGGGGTTTCAAGAGGTGACCAGTAGATTCTTTTTTTTTAAAAAAATTTTTCCTCTAGCTCTAATAGTTTTTAGCAATTAATGACTTCTTGAAAAAAAATATCCAGGCTTTTTTTTTTGGTCATGGCTTTCAGGTAGTTAAGTAATTCTTGAATTTTTTTTTCCTCTTTTACCTGTTTTCCCCTTTACCTGAAAAGTTTTGTACATCTTTTACTAATCAATCAATTCTCCTTACAAGTCCTTTCTTTAGCGCTCTCATTTCTTTTCTCAAAAGATATCATTTCATTTACAATATGAATTTTAAAAAGTAAACTATTGTTTAAATTCTTCTAGGAATTTTAGTTGACCCAATGACCAGGTTATGTTTTTCTTTGACTGTATGCTTGTAGATGTGAGCTATTCCCTTCCTTTGGGTTTATATCTTAAGTATCCCTGGTTCCATAACAGCTTTTTATCATTGATTTATTTTCTTTTTTATTTATTCTTCCAGTGTTAGTTCCCAAGTAGGGACTCTGTGTTAAACCTAGATTCTGTGTACTCTGAAAAGAGTATCAGTACCTGGTTTGATCCTTTATCTGGGGCACTGTTGCTGTTTTCTCTGGGTGTTGAGTACTGTGTCTAATCATCGGTTTGAGCATTGCAAGCTTCTTGTCATGGTTTCAGTCTGGGTGACACAACTGCAGACTTATCCCTGGTTGGAATTCATATAGACTACTTCCAATGCCAGTCCCTTTCAGCCAACTGGAAGACTTTTCCTGGTTCAGAGCCACAGAACTACAAATTCACTCTTTGTCAAACCTCCTTGCCCTGGTTACTTAGCCATAAGCCTGAGCCTGGCTTTATGGGCTGACATCACAAATCCTCAGGTCAGAGCTAAGTAGATGCTGCTTGCTGCTATTCCTGCTTCTTGCCTAGTCTACAGCTCTAGGACCAATCTGAGCTGAATATGGGACTACTCCCTCAATCCATTCTGGATCTGCCACCCAGATCCTTGGTTAGGGAACACAGCTGCTATCTGTCTCCAACCCTTGCATCATACAGTTTTAGGCCCATCTTCACTGGATCCATGATGTTATTCTTTGCCCTGGTACACAGACCCACAGTCTCAATCCAGACCCTATATTGTAGGTTCTATGTGGAATAGCCCAACTGGATGCCCACCCCTGTGCCCATAGGTCTCTGCCTCTGATGATCTGGCATGGAAAAATGACTCTTAGTGTTTTTTTTCCCCCACTTTGGATTCCTGATCCCTACTTAATCTGGTGCTTTTCCTTAAACTTTGTGTCATTGTGGTAGAGGTGTGGATTGTACCACTTTATCCTACTCCAACTTCTTGTCAGAATACCCCACTCCCAAGAGTTTTAGAACCTGGAAGTTGATACAGGGTTATGGAAGTCATTCCTTTGAATTTTCTAAGAGTCATTCATTGTCATTCCTAGAAATGGAATCAGAGTTTAAACTTTTAGGAAAATATAGATCACAGTCCTTTGGGTAACATCTGTCCCCACATCATTTAAGTAAATATGGTATAATGTATAATATAAAATGTTCCAACCAATAATTAACTCCAGAATGAATATGACTTTTCTTCAGGTCTTTAATTAGATGTGTTGTTTTTATTATTTGTTATTTGTCGAGTACAACTGTTAATTAGAATATTAAGCTTCAAGGTAACACTATATTAACAATAATAATTAAGATTTTAAAAAAACAAAGCAAAAATAAATGGCTAGATTTTTGAAAAAAATTCTTTTCTTTGTTCTTGTTAGCATGAGGCCATTAAGAATTACAGATTGCTTACATTCCTTAACTAATTCTATTTATGTAGTAAAAAAGAAGAGAAACAGGTAAGCAAGAACTTGTTTGCAGAGTGTACATGGTGATTAGTATGTTTGGTTAGTATTTAACATGAGAAAATTCAAAAAATGATATTTAGAAGTCAATTGTAACTGATTACTTTTATGAACAAAAGTGAGTACATTGTAACAACATGAGTTTCAGTAGTGTTGTCCTGCTGATACTGCCAGGATCACAGATCTCCTGGGGTGCTGTCAGGAGCAGACAGAATGGCAATTTTACACATTATAAAATGGTCTGTAAGTGATCCATCTGTAAAGCTCAAAGAAAGCAATTGGCTGAAACATTGGCAATCCCTAGCCATTTGCAAAGCAATAAAATTAATCAAGTGATGATTCTGTTAATATAGTAGATATATAATGTGGCTTTCTTTTGTGAAAATTTGATAAAGGATGTAAAGAGAAGTCAGTCACACTTGTATAATAGTGTGGTTTTTTTTCTCTAAGTGATAGTGATTTATGGAAAAATGCCTAACGAAGTACACTGCATCTTTGGAGAGAAATGACCAAGTTCATGTAATGACATTTTCTACCATCTCTCTTTGAGGTTCTAAGTTACTTAGCTGGGAGAAGACTGTGTTGATGGTCACAGTGCTAGTATGCACTCACAAAATATATTCTGCATATATAGAGGTGAAAATATTCTTTAAAATGATTTCTTGGGAAAAAATATATAGAGAAGAACAGAATGCTAAGAGTAAGAAACTATGGATCTAGTCTTGGCTATACCATTGAGTGGTTGTATGACTTTAGAATATCACATCACCTGTCTTGATCTCAGTTTCTTTCTTTTTAACTGGCATGGTGAGACATACCTTATTGGCCAAAGGCCAATAGCTCCTACCCAGCTATTACATTTTTATTGGAGAATCATAGAATCTCAGAGTTAGAAAGGATTGTATCATGAATCTCATCTTACAGTATCTCCAGCAAGCATGGATTAAGTCTTCTGAATAGAAACCTTTACCAAGGGGACTCAATACTCAAGGAGATAATCCATCTCACTTTTGGAAAACTTTAATTGAGAAATTTTTCTTTACATTGAGCTAAATTCTGCCTCCCTGTAACTTACACCTTTTAGTCTTATCCTTCCACATAACAATTTTAATATATTTAAAAGTTCCTATTATAACCTTGTTACATTTTCTCTCCATTTCCTTTAACCAACCAATGTTCCTATGACTCTGTTTCCAGTCTCCTTGTCATCTTGGTTATTCTGTGGATATGCTCCAGCATTTCAATGCCTCTTCCAAAGTGGACACCCCAAACTTCACACAGTATTCTAGATGGAGTCTCATCTGGGTCCCACACAATGGAGTTATCTCTTTTCTTGCTCTGAACACAATGCTTGTGTTAATGGAGACTAAAATCACATTTGTTTTTCTTTTCTTTTCTTTTTTTTTTCTATTTTCACAGTATCAATAGTAGTCTGAGACCAACTACTTGGAAGCTTACCTGTGCCCCTATTTAAAGACCCAGGCTCCACAGCTGGAAAAGCACAGTTCTAGAGATGAAGCCAGTATATTTTCTTTTGAAGACAGTCTAGTAAATGTATTTAGTCTTGCCAAGAAAATTCCCAGGAGATGAAATGCATATTCAATGTGGATAAATAATTTGAAATTCATCCATGCATATAAGACAAATAAATTACTGAACTGGGTTCATTGAAGAATAAGAAAGTGGACACTGCAACTTGTTTTGGGTCATTTCTGACAGTTGAATTTTGGCCCTGAGCTATAAAATTATGTAGTCATAGTTAAGACTGCAACAGCTATTAGATTTCAATATATTTATAAAATGTTGAGAAGAATTAGTTAATTAATTTTAACATTGTTATAATTTCCTTAATGGTGTTCAAAAATAACTGTCTGTGATTAATCATGATCAGAATTTTTATCAGTCACAATCTAATATATTTTCCAGCAAAAGAGGAAGAATTTATTGCACATTAAAATTACTTTGTTTGAATTCTTTAATTGTCGATCTTAATCTTGTTTGAAAATGCAATCTTGATCCATTCATGCAAAGTTAGAGCTTCTTCTCAAAAAACATTAACAAACTTGCCTTGCTTTCTTTACTTTTTCTGTGACATGATATCATTTAATTTCAGTGGCTTTAATGAATAATTGTTTTCAACAATTTCTGGGAGTTGCAGTCAGCAATATTTCATTCCCGAATAAAAGCTAATGATCCATAAATTCTTAATGCCATATTTTTATAGCCAGTAAATTAGTGTTTAATGGGTTCAATAAGTTCTGTGATGTATGTCATTAATTGTTAATGGTGTTTTAACTAGATAATTGTTATGAAGGGCTGTTTATCATCACCACTGGAGGATGACTGATCCACACAATCTGTTCTGCCTCATCCTGCTGAACTATTTTATCTGGCATCAGGTACCAAGAGTAGACCAGCAGCCTGGGTAGCAAAGATTAAATATAAAATTTCTTTATTTTTCCCATTATTTCTAGACCATAAGAGAACTGGGACATACCAAGTACCAGCTTTGAGTATGAATGATCTAAACTCAAAATTATCTAAACCTCAGCCTTGAGAATCCAAGGATTTGGACACTCAAAAAAGACAAATGTTAATTACCTAATGTAGTGTCTGCCTCCACAGTATAGTGGTCTATGCTTTCAATTTTGACTCCTCCAAACATAGGTTAGGTATTCAGTTTCATGGCTGAAGTTAGGAAGTATAAGGATACAGGATCTAGAAGTCTTCTAAGGAGATGGTGGAATGAAGAAGTGGTCCATGTGGATTTTTGAATCTCAGTGGTGTCTTAGATTTAGAGAAAGGCAATGTGGTGCACCAGAAGGGAGTCTGAGGACCAGAGTTCTAGTCTTAGTACTGTCACGAACTAGCAAGTCACTTAAAATCTCTGTTTTATAAAGTCATGGAGTCATAAATAAGATCATAGAGTAATTGAACCGTAGAATTAAAAGGTGCCTCACAGGTCATGAAGTATAAGTGCTTCATGGTACAGATGAGGAAAAGTGAAGTGGCAGAGAGATGGGAAGAAAGAGAGCTAAGATTCAAACTCAGGTTCATTGACCTAGTATTCTTTCCACTGTACCATGCTGCCCACTTCATGCCACAATTGATCTCCAAAAGCCCTCTCAGATCTTTAGTTTTATGATCCTTTTAATCTTCTTTAAGATCCCTTTGATCTCCTTTTAAAATCATCAAAACACAACATAAGCACCCCAAACCCTCTGTCTAATTAGATTCCCTCTATGACACCCAATTATTATAGTGCTCTGAGGGAACACATATATCTCTCTATATAAATATATATATCTATATATATAAATAGTTTGTCCTTTTTTAGTCCTTTATGATTTTCCATTCATGCTTACCTTTTGCCTCTTAGATATTCTCACTTCCTCCTTCTATTAATACCTATATTATTAAGCTAAGAGAATAACAGTGTAAACAGTCTTTGAGGTCCCTCACTGACAGATTTCTCTCATAAAATAAGAAATTGATCCTAGGCCCCAGCTTTTTATGAAATTCACTGCTTGATTTCTCTTCGGTATTCCCCATTCAGGGACAGCTAAGTGGTGCAGTGGATATAGATAGCACTGCCCTTAGAATCAGGGAGACTCATCTTCATGAATTCAAATCTGGCCTCAGACACTTACTAGCTGTGTAATTCTGTTTGCCTCAGTTTCGTCATTTGTAAAGTGAGCTAGAGAAGGAAATGGCAAACTACTCCAGTACCTTTGCCAAGAGACACCCATAGGCGTTCATGAAGAGCTGCACATGACTGAAAAATGACTGAACAAAAGCAAATTCTCATTCATTCTAAGTCATCTGTATATTACATTGATTTTTCTGCCTTAACTATAAAGGCAAAGAATCTAAAAGCTTCCAAATGAGATAGTGGATGAAGAAAACCAGAAAATTCATTCACCTAGGTTTTCTAGTCACTTTAAGGGATAGATATTAAGTTATATGTATTCTATCATTGAACAGTCACATTTTGGTTCATGAAGACTATTTCCCATTCGTCTTTGTATCTCTAGAGTCTAGAATGGTGCCTGACATGTAGCAGTCACTTAAGAAGTACTTTCTTTCATAATCAATTGACTCCAAAGTTTTTTTAGACCTCTCAATGATCTGATGGAGAAAGCTGCCAAGGATGATTCCCTTCCATTTTTGGAAAAATTGAAATTGATTCGAAGGGCCAAGAATTGGTCCTTTATCAAGTCTTTTTCCCTCCCCTTTCAGATCCCAGCCATATTAATGGACCTAGTATTTGATACTTCAAAGGGATCTGGGATTTCAGCAGTGTGATTTAGATCCATCTGAGGGTTTACAGACCACTAAAAACTCATATGGCTTGCAGAAATTATGTGATACCTGTGCACATCACAACCCTCTCATTCCTTTTCATCCTATGTGATTTTTGTCATGTCCTTCTCAAAATCTTCCATAGAGATTCTACCCAACATTGGAGACCTTGCTCTACATCTTTTAATATTTTGATACTACTATAACCCTTCAGCTTTCCATGTGTCATCTTTTATTCTGGATATTTGACTATGGACTGTGACTGATGCCTCTTTTTCCAGGCATAAATATCATAGATAACATTTTTAGACCACTCTTCATTTGGAATTCTGTTATCCTCCTTCTACCAAATGAAAGAGAAAAACAGATCAAGATCAGGTGTGTTCATAGCAGTGCCAAAACTGAACACAGTATGTTGCTAACCTCCTTCTGGGTTCCTTACTATGGAGCCTCACCTGGATGATCTGTAGACTCCTCTGATATACACAAATTAGGTGAAATATTTTGAGTGTGAGAGCTGCACAGACCATGAGGTGAACCCCTGTCCATGAGGACAGAACCTCTAATAATATCAGATCCAGTAAAAATTAACAAAGGCCAGTAGACAATAAAATGAACTACTTGTGGGTTCCAGTTTTCAGTAACACAATGGTCTTTTCAACCAGACATAGAAAATAATAATGACAGTAGGCAGATCTGTGAATATGAAGAAAATAATAATAATAATACTTAAGATTTCTAAGTACCCTAAAAGCTTCTTGTTCTTTACTTTCTTTGTATTTAATTTAAATGTCCACTACAGCATTATAAATGTAGTGGAAATTTAAAAAAATATTTATTGAATGAGTGAATTGTTGAGTTTTTGACATAATCATAGAATTTTTAAACTAAAAGTAGCCTTGGATATTATTTACTACAACAGCTTCATTTTGCAAATCAACAAACTGAGACCCAGAGGGAAGTTACTTGCTCTGCGTCTAGACCCAGGACAAGAATCCAGAGTTCTCTCTTAGTCTATGCCTTTCAATATTCCATTCTATGAATAAATGAAATAACACCTGAGATACCAAGGATATTGATTACCTTGTACCTGGTATCTAAAGAAGTGTCCACCAACATTTTTTAATTTTATTAATTTTTTTTGCTTTTATATCACCTAATTTTCTGTTTCCATTCCTCTCTCTCCCCATAAAAAACCAACTCATAAAACAAAGAATATTTTTAAAAGAAAAGAAAAAGAAGAGAAAAATAATTATTAAAACCAATCAATACATTAAAAAAACTGAAAATACATGCAATATTCTACAATTATTTTCCTCCCAACTCTGGAAAAGGGATATCTTCTCATATCTCTTCTTTATAATTTTGCAACATTCACTTTAGATTGATTTGTTGTAGTTGCTCTTTCCATCTACATTGTTTTAGTTATTTTATATATTTTTTCCTTCTCCCTACTTCAATCTGCATCAGTTTATATGTCTTTCCATTCTTCTCTGCATTCATTATATTTGTCTTATCCTACATTATAATAATATTCCATTATATTTATGTACCACAATTTGTTTAGTCATTTCCCAATCTCTGCTAAAATTTCCAAAGTTCAATTAAATCTAATCTATTCCTCCTATTTGAATATTTTTATTAATTTTTTCAATCAAAAAATTTCTTCTCTCCTTCCTGTAACCCCATCCCCAAAATTCAGAAAGAAACAAAAACAAAACTTTTGTTACAAACATGTATAGTTAATCAAAACAAATTTCCACATTGGCCATGTTAAAGAAAAAAGTTCTTAATCTACACTCTGCATCCATCAATCTCTATCAGCAGAATGGTTTTCACCCTGAATTCTCTGAAATTGTGGTTGGTCATTGCATTTGTCAGAGTTACTAAATCTTTTTTTTTTCTGCTACATAAAACATTTTATTTCTTTTAAAAATTAAAGAAGTTTATTGATGTTTTTAATAGCCATTTCTAGAATAAAACATCACCTTTTAGGCCATTCTCAAACTATTGTTAAGTCAATTAAGTGGTAGCAGCGGAGAAATGCAAAGTCAAAACACCACACAAATCTGAAGTTTAAGAAAAGGCAAACTTTAGTCATGGTACAAATGAATGAAATCAGAGTACCCAGATAGCTCCTGCACCTAAAGGATGTGGTTTTATGGGGAAACAATTTTATTAGAAGGAACGTTTAATGTACAACATACTTGGGGGTCTCTAAGTGGTGATGACACTAATGACTACTCTGAGGCTCAAGGATCACCTGCGTGGTGAAGGTATTTCTTATGTTAAAAAAAAAATCAGCATTTATAAGCATTTTGAACATGGCCAAAACATGTAGAGGTGACCTAACTACAATTATGTAGACAGTGCTAAACAGAGAATCCTTTGTTTTGGAACTTTTGTAAAAAGGGGTAAATCTTTCAAAATTGTTTGTCTTTACAATATTGTCAGTGTATAAACCATTCCCTGGTTCTGCTCACTTCATTCAGCATCAAGTTCACAAAAACCTTCCCAGGTTTTTTCTGAAACCATCCTCATCCTCATTTCTCACAGCAAAAAAATATTCCAACATAGTTAGGTACTATAACTTGTACAGTTATTCCCATAACTAGTAAACACCCCCTCAGTTTCCAATTCTTTGCCATTGCAAAAAGAACTGTTATAAATATCTTTGTTTGTCCTTAGTTAGAATTTGTTTTGCTTAGGACTGCCTTAACTTACCCTCCCTTTTATTCCCACCCCTGCCTTCTCCCCTTTTCCTCTTGTTTCTCTGTTTAGCTAAATGTATTTTTGTACCCACACATGTGTTTTCCCATCTTTTAACCAATTCAGATGAGAGTCTCAAATTTCAGCTGTTCTTCCATTCCTTCTTCCTTGTTTACATAGATTTCTACTTGAGCACCCTTATTATATAAGATAATCTCTCCTATCCTTCCCTCCCCATCTGCTCCTCTTCCCCTCCTCTTTCATTCTTCTTTTAAGACCATCAAAACATAACAGAACCATTCCAAGTCCTCTATCTAATTAGCCTCCTTCTATGACCCCTGATGATTATAGGGTTCTGAGAGAACACATATATCATCTCCCTATATTAGAATGTAAATAGTTTATCCCTTTTTAATCCTTAATGATTGTTCACTCATGTTTACTTTTTTAATATTCTCTTGACTCTTGTGTTTGCACTTTAAAGTTTCTCTGCAGCTCTGATCTTTTCATTAGGAATGCTTGAAAGTCCTTTATTTCACTAATGATCCATTTTCCCCTTGAAAGATTATGCTCAGTTTTGCAGATAAAGTTATTCTTGATTATAAGTCTATATTCTTTGCCTTCTGGAATATCATATTTCAAGCTATCCACTCCTAGTGATGGCCAATGAATCTTGTGTGACTTGACTGTGGCTCCTTGGTAGTTGAGTTCTTTATTTCTGGCTGCAAAGCAGTAATTTTTTCTTTGAGCAAGAAACTCTGAATTTGAGCTATCTTGTTCCTAGGAGTTCTGTTCTTGGAGTTTCTTTCAGGAGGTGGCCTGTGGATTCTTTCTATTTCCACTTTTCCCTTTGGTTTAATAGATCTGGGCAGTTTTCTTTCATGATTTCTTGAAAAATGATGCCTATGCCTTTTTGGTCCTGGCTTTCATGTAGTTCAATGATTTTAAATTATCTTTCCTCCATTTGTTTTTCAGGTCAGTTGTTTTTACTCAAAGATTTAACTTGTTCTGCTTGGTCCCAGAGTGCAGAATTAAGAGCAGCAAGTAAAGTTTGCAAAGGGGCAGGTTTTAGCTCAAGGTAAGGGTGAAAGTTCCAATAATTAGAGCTACTCGGAAGTAGATAGGGTTGCTTCAGGGACTAGTGAGTTTCTCTTCAATGAGGGTCTTCAATCAAAGGCTGAAAATGCTTATCAAGTAAGTTGTAGAGGAGATTTTATAAAGGCATTGATTTGGCCTGTATGGTATCAGTGATCCCTTCCAACTCTGAAGTTATCTGACTCTGTTTTATACTTTAAAAAGTTTCAGAAATCATTTTGGCTGAACTTTCAGGATTTACAGAACATTTGGGTACAGCATCATGAAAATTTACCAAGTCTAATCCAAGGGGATACTTATAGTTTGCTTTTACCACCCAACCCAAGGCATGATTTGAATGATGGGTTATTTCATTCACTTCATACCTTTTTATTTGCAAGAGGTTAGAGATCTTCCCAGAATGAAGTGACGCAGACATTGAAAAGCAATAAGTGAGCTGTGACTTGTATGACACACACTTGAATAAAGATATAGAATCAAGAAATAAACCAAGCTATAATGTCCATGCTAATGTAAGTGAAATATTTCTAAGACCAACAATGTATTCATAAATTTTTGAAAGGCAGTTTACAGTGTGATCAATGTGAAAACACTGTCATTATGTAGTATCTAATTAGTGCTAGTGTAACAAAAATAAGATACCAAAGAACAGACACCCTGTAACTCAGACAACAATTACAGGTACTACAGTTTAAATCAGGACAGATTCAATAAAGATAGACTCACAGCCAGGAAAACAAACCCATCATGTTAAGAAAAAAAGAAGATAAAGGAAGTTGTTATGGATTCCTTAGAATCAGTGGGAAGGAAAATCTGTAAAGCAGGTAAATAAATATAAACCACAGTGCCCATAATATACCACTCCTTGAACATGCATATATTTTCCAGAGTATCTCAATTCACTATGAAGATTGTATGAAATTAGAATTTATGTAAATAATCATTACTGCCTATAGAAATTGAAGAGGCCAAAGATACAAGGAACTGACTACTATCTAACAGTAGTAATGCTAATAATAACACTAGTAATAATAACCATAATAATGATAAATACTTAACCTTTGTTGGACACACTGATGTTCATCTCCCAGAGCTTCACACATATTAACTACTAATCTTTTCTCATTCATATTCTGTAGACTAGAGCTATGAAAAGGACAGGCTTGAGAAGCTCTATCAAACTGGGTAAAGAAAAATTGTTGTTTTTTTTTTTTAATCTTTTCTTCCTCTTACCCTGAGGTAATAGATTTTGATTCCTCTTCAAACTTAACTAAAAAAAAAAAAAGAATTACAAGAAGCTCCTTAATTAACTAATTATGATTATCAGTGAAACGGGATTGCTAAGGGCTTCCATCAAGGTAAATAAGAACAATGAAATGCTGCTGCCCCTTTTTCTTTTTCTAGACACCCCCTCTTTCAATGGAGAAAGAATCTAATGCCATGTAAAGAGAGAAAGAGAGAGAGAAGAAGGAAAGAAGTGGAGGAAATATGAGAGGGAAAAGAGAGAAGGAAGGGAGACAGAGAGAAATGGAAAAGAGAGAGAAAGGGAGAGAAGAAGAGAGGAGAGAGGAGAGGAGAAAAGGGGAAAGAAAGAAAGGGAAAGAAAGAGAGAGAGAGGGTGAAGGAGAGTGAAAGGAAAATGGAGAGGGAAAGAAAAAGGGAGGGAGAAAGAGAAAGAGAAAGGAAGAGAGAGATAGAGATATTCCAAAAAGAATTTTTGCAGAAAACTCGTGGGAAGGGTGCAAATAAAAGATTATATTGTTTCTAGAAAGATTTTTGACAGAATTGTTCCTATTTTACATGTAAAGAAAATCACTGATATATATACTTGCATTCATAAGTAGTGACAAAACATATGCATAACATATGCATTTTTGCTCATTTGAAATCACAGCAGACCAAAATAAGATAGAGACTAGGTGGCCCCTTGATAGTGGAGAGATAGCTCACTAGCAAAAGTGCCCAACCTAAAATAAAGGAAAAATTGAGCTCAAATCCTATCTCTTCTTTAAGCCTCAGATTTCTCATATGTAAAATGGGGATAATAATCCTTGTAGCATCTACTTAACAATGTCGTTGTGAGGAAAATTCATTGCCACTCTTGCTGTATAAATGCAAGATGATTATTATTTAGAGCGTCCCAAAAGTCATAGTGCAGTTTAAATTTATTGAAACCTAAATTGTAATAAGACTTTTAGAATACCCTGTGTTGCCAGGAAATGTTGATTCTGCCTTCCTTTAAAGAGAGAACAATTTGGAAGGTATCATTTTGTATCTTAACCAAATGGAATCAAACTTCTGCTAGTCCCAAACTTTCTATTATGACCACTGCACAGAGAAAGCATGGCCATGGTTGTTGTTATCTAGGAGAAAGGAAACATGATCCCTATTCTCCCTAGGGTAATGCCTTGCAGTAAAATCCCAGTCACTTTCAGTTACTAAAATATGGTGATAGTAATAATGATGAGAAACATTTAGTGAGTTCTAGTCTTAGACATTTCCCTAATTATGTGTCTACTTGAGACAAATCAGCTAACTTATTTCTTAAAATGTACTAATAATCATTTTTGCCATTTGTTTAAATTCAGCAAGCATCCATTAAGCACCCAGGAGCTGGATATACTAAGATTTTTTTTTAAATAGTCCCACACTCAAGGTGCTTACATCCTAATGGTGGGAAAGAACACGTATATACATAAGTAAGTAACATGTTAGCTATTAACAAAGTAATTTCAGGAGGGAGAAACACTTACAACAGAGTGAATGGGGGGGATGGGAAAGGGAGAAATTAAGAGTTGTCACTTAAGCTGGGCCCTAAAGTAAGGTAGGGATTCCAAGAGTTGTGGGTGAAGAGGGACCACATTCAAATCATGGAAGATAACCTCTGCAAAGACATGCAGGAGACAGAATGTCACATATGGGGAAGAGCAAGTGCAGACTTTATTAGTATGTAGATTGTATGAGGAGCATAATGAGGAATGAGTATGAAAGGTAGATTGGATATTGTGAAGGTTTTAAATGCTGAATGGAGCAGTTTGTATTCTATCCTAAGGGCAATAGAGAGACACTAAAAACTTCTTGAGCAGGGGAATGATGTAGCCTCATTTGTGCTTTATGAATATCAATGTGGTAGTTGTGGGATGGTGGATTAGAGAGGGGAGATACTATACATAGGCAGACAAATTAAGAGGCTATTACATTAATTGCAGTGAGAAATGATGTGGGCTTGAAGGAGAACAGTTTCTGGGTGGATATATGAAAGGAAACAAGTATGAGAGACATTGTACAGGTAAGACCAACAAAACTTAGCAACTGATTAAATATAGGGTGTTAGGGGAAGTCAAGAGTGACTCCTAGATTTCAAACCTGAGTTACTGGAAGGACGATGGTACCCTTGACTGAAATAAAAGAAGGTAGGAAGTGGTGTGAGTTTAGGAAAGACAGTAGCTCTATTTTAGACGTATTTTGTTTGAAGTGTCTCTAGGATACCCATATGGAGATAAGGTATGTGAGAATTAGCTCTGAAAAACACCTGAATGTGTAAATCATTTCAAAAATACATTTTGGGGGCAGCTAGGTGGCGCAGTGGATACAGCAACGGCCCTGAAGTCAGGAGGACCTGAGTTCCAATCCGACCTCAGACCAAACACTTGACACTTACTGGTTGTGTGACCCTGGGCAAGTCACTTAAACCCAATTGCCAATAAACAAATAAATAAATAAAACTTAAAAAAATACATTTCATAAATCAACGTATTTAAAAAATGACTGACTAGTTTCTTTACTAGCATTCGAAGCTCCCTCTACTTGTTCTTATTTTACACTAAAACATTAGCCTATGTCCTAACGTCATAGCCCCTCCTGAAGTAAATCTTCATGTCACAGTGAACGCCAGTGCCAGACCTGAAGTCAGGAAGATTCAACTTCATGAGTTCAAATCTGGCCTTAGACACTTAGTAGCTGTGTGACCCTGGGCAAGTCACTTAATCTTGTTTGCCTAAGTTTCCTCTTCTGTAAAATGAGTTGGAGAAGGAAATGGCAAACCACTCCAGTATCTTTGCCAAGAAAATCCCAAATGGGATTACAGAGTAATACACTGCAGGAGACTACTGAACAAGAAAAACTGTTGCAAAGAGCAAGAAGTCTTTTTGTGTGAAAGTAAAGATTTAAATCAGCAGTTAAAGAATGTAATATGTTATTGCTATAAAAGAAGAATGGCAGCTTGGTGGTGCAGTAGATAGAGTGCTGGGCCTGAAGTCAGGAAGACTCATCTTCTGAGTTCAAATCGTGCCTCAGACACCTAGTAGCTGTGTGACCCTGAGTAAGTCACTTAACTTTGTTTGCCTAAGTTTCCTCCTCTGTAAAATGATCTGGAGAAGGAAATAGCAAACCACTCCAATATCTTTGCCAAGAAAACCCAAATGGGGTCATCAAGTTGGACATGATTGAAAATGGTTGAAACACAACAACAAATAGATGAACATTTTGATTCCTGAAATAAGTAGAAAGAGAACTTTGTTTTAATAAAAAATTGCTGAAATATGTCTACAAAGAAGCATAGATTTCGGGTGGGTTTTGAGTAGTTATGGACAGAAAATTAAATGTGACATACATGTAAACATTCATATAACCTTGTAAAAAGTGTAGGATTATGCCTTGCTTGTGAATTTTGATGGCTTAAAAATGGCACAAAAAAAGAGTTGGTTTTTTTCCTTTTGTTTACTAAAAGCTTGAAAACATAAGAGTACAAAGAAGCACAAAATGGATTGGATTTGGGTACAGTTGTTTTATTAAGAAGGTAAAACTTTAAAAAATGAGAAATCTTATCACTAATTGGAAATTGAGGTGTGATTTTAAAAGGTCTACCCATTTCACAAGGGAAGTTTGGGGAGTTGTTTACCTTTTAAGTGAAAGTTGAGGCAGAAGGACTGATTTAAACCATTGAAAAGTATAGAGAGGTAGTAGAGGAGGCTGAAATTCGTGTTGAAGAATGGCAGTTTGTGGGAGTTATTTGAAGAGATCAGAGCAAGAGCAATACGTTGACAAGAATGTTTTGGATGCTAGTTACTGATTGGTTGAAGAAGACAACAGCTTCAGCTATTTCCTCTGCAGACCCACCTAAAGCTTGAGAAGGGAAGCTTCTTGGGAGTATATATATTGCTGTCTTTTGCCCCCTCTTATTTAAGAAGAAAAAAAAAAGGAAAATACAGGCACTGCAGTTGTTTTCCTGCATGAAAAGAGCCTGATGGGGCTGATTTTCCTTGTTCAAAGAATCCACCTGAGCTATTTGCTGTGAGCTCTGTTCTGACTGGATAATACAGTACCTTTAGGCACTCACTAGCTCTATGACCATGGACGAGTTACTATATCTCTAAACCCCCATTTCTTCATGTAAAATGAGGATAATAATAGTATCTATCCCATGGGGTTGCTGTAAAGATCTAATAAGTCAATGCATATAAAGTGTTTTACAAATCTCAAAGTACTATATAAATGTTAGCTACTACAACTATCATGATCATTGTTAAATAATTGGTTATATTTAAGATTCCGAGTTGTCCATGTTATGGTGGTTGGTTTATATAAGTGGAAACACATCAGTGGGGCTCAGGAATGGCTATAGTGGTAAATAGGAAGAGTATATTTCTTTCAACAGGGTTACCACTATGGTTACATTTGGGTATAATCCAGTAGTTGTGGTCATCCACCTTTGGGAACCTGTATCTGTCAGGGTGAGACCATGCTGGAGTGAGTGAGCTAGCCTGGAGAGTTAGAAGATTATGCGTCCTTTGATATTGTTGGTGTCCGTGTAAAGGGCAATATCTTAAGTACCCTACAATTTGTCATACCTGGTGAGGGTAGCTACCATACCTCCTGTGCTGTTAGTAAATATCAGTCACATCCAGATTCAAATGGAAATACAAAAATAAATCCTTAAAACATATAAAGTAGCTTCTCTTCTATTTTGGATTTTCCATGACTCTAATCTCACCCTTTAGTAGGAACACTCAAGTACGGTATTCCATATTCACACGAATATATCTGTAATCTCCTTGTTATGAGTGTTCCCTCTAACTACGCAGATTATAGCCCATCAATGCTTGTCCATCCTATGTAACTTAATTCAGGAGATCTGCACTATATATTGGGGGCCTTCCTCAACTTCTCTTGACTTTACAAAGTTACCCCTGGATGATATGAAGTACCAAATGGCCACCCTTTGCTCTTATCTCATGAACACAGGACCATAGGACTCTAAATCTACATCTAGAAAGTCAGAGTCTATCTACTCCCACCCCCTCTTTTAATAGATAAGGAAATGAAAGCCCACAGAAGTTGCATAACTCACCCAAGTTCGCACATAGATAATATATTATGAGGCAGGATTTAAACCCAAGCCCTAATTTTAGAGTAAGTGCTCTTCCTATTGCACCAACCAACCCATTTTTTTTTTTTGCTTGTACATTTCTTTGAGGAATGATAAATAATTTAAACAATCTACAGAACATCATTTTATGGCTTACAACAAAATAATATTATCTTCCATTGAAATATAAAAAGCATAATGAAAAAGTTAAAAGGACCTTTCTGCCCAAGCTACAATACCTTTAAATTGCAGATATTACTTTATACACCAGGTATTGGAGGGGAAGGAAGCAGCTAAAAAATAAATATTGAAAAACAAAACAAAACCTTAAACACAAAAAAGAAAGAAAGAAAAAGAACTATCTACAACACCCCAACAACAACAACAACAACAACAATAACAACAAAAACCTCCAGTCCTAATTCTCATTCTTATCCTTTATAACTGTATAAAGTGGGGAAAAAACAACATGTGGTTTGTTGTGGCATGATTCAAAGGCCTGAACTCTAATTACCGAAGTAATTAGAATAAAAAGAACATGTTGCTTGCTCCACAAGGGGCAAGAATCTCCTTCTATGTAACTCTCTAGGAGACTGTGTGTTCAAGAATTCCCATGGAGTTGCATGGGAGGAGGAACTGGTCCCATGCAGTGTCACCAACATAGTCTTTAGTTTGCCCTATGTAATTTTGTGCTACTGTTTTGAATGCACTAACAAGACAAATTATTTTTAGCTACATCAGCTCGAGGATCAGATTGCCACCACACTTGTGCTGTTTGATTTATGAAGGTTCTTGATTATGACCAAAGGACCACATTTTGCCATATTTGTAGTGGAATGTGGAATAGTCTGCCCATGGTATCACAAGGCCCCAACCTTACTTCATAACTGTTTCTCCCCCAAACTCAACATTTCAGCATTAAAAATTTTTGAGAACTCAAGGGAACAACAGAATTAGCAAACAGCCAACACAAGTATATGTGGGGAGGTAGGGAGGGGGAGAAGGCAGAAGGGGGAGCTATAATATTCCCTTTTTAGATCTCTCCTAGTGCCAGAGAATTAAAGGGGAAAAAATCCTTTAAGTTTTAGGTTACGTAACGTAAGTAGATAGCATTTAAGAATGTGATTGATTCCATATATCTTCATAGGACCAGAAATTTAGAATTGGACAAGACCTCAGAGGCCTAGTCCAATCCCCTCGTGAGGATTTGAGGCTCTGAGAGATCATAGGATCTTAAGATCATTGGGTTAGAGCAGGATGAGACCTCAGAATCCATCTCGTTCAATCACTTCATTTTACATCTGAGGAAACTGAGGTACAGATAGGGGAAACAGGTCTAACAGACACTAAAAAATAGAGCTAGATTTTGAACCCATATGCTTTGACTCTAAATCCAGTATCATTTCCACTGTACCATTATCCACATGTGTGATTGATTATATCCACATGACCTGACATAGTATACAACTTAGGCCACCTCAAATACTATGCAGATATGTAGTAATTGAAGGGGTGATCTTGTATTGTCTTCATTAGAACATTGTTGGACCTAGCCAGACTGAAGGAAAAGCATTGTTCCTTCTCATCATTTCTCAGATTTTCTCACAGATCTTAGAATCAATAGGGCATTTGCAAAAGGGTCTGCTATCCTAGCTAATCATTCAGCTGTTTCTAGTTCTTGCTTATTCTGGACATGCGATGTTAGACTGACTGCCTTCAAAATGTAGGAAGCCTGAGAACTCTCAAATTCAGGTCTACTCAGTCAAAAGTTAAATAGTAAGGATGTAGATATGAAAGACTCGGGAAGCAAGAATGGAATGCATAAGTATTTAGGATTTAGGGACTCTCTTGTTTTCCTGATAACTAACAAGATTTTCTTTTCTGTATCCAACATCCTCCCCAAAAATAACTGCTTCCTTATCCTAAATCAGTTGGGTAGCTCAGTACTTGTTTGTGTTTTTAAGATAATTCTTTTCAGACATCTTAATGTGCCCAACCTTACAATGTAGCATAAACCCCCATCCTAGGAAACAGGATCGTAGATTTAGAGCTAGAAAGAATCTTAAAGTCTAAACCCTGCCCACTCATTTTACATTAGCAGGAACTGAGGCCCAAAGGCTTTAACTAACTTGCCCAAAATCACTTGGATAGTGACAGAGCCATGGTTTGAATCCTTTCTTCTTGATTCCAACTACAGTATTCTCTCTACCATTGCTAATTGCAAGACAAATACTTGAATGGTATCATAATTATTTTATTGCTAGACTTCTAACATAGGACTCCGGTGTTAGGATATAAGGTCCTTCATGGCACAAACTAGTTTATCTTTGATTTTTTTGTCTCTTGTGGGTAGTACTGTGCCTTGCATAAAGTAAGCCTTTAATAAATGTGTAGGGGTGTCTCCTTTCTCCTCTTACATCCTAGTTGCTGCCATTCCTTATACATATTCCCTATTGTAGATGATTCCTGTCATTGAACCAGTCCCTGTCAGTCTCTGTGAGCCTGTTCAACAGGGTGCAGTTTCATGATGAACTGGCAAGTTAAGGTGCTTGAGTAGACATCACCCTTCTTCCTCATCTGCTCCATAGTGTT
Organism: Vombatus ursinus; assembly: GCF_900497805.2. Classification (NCBI taxonomy): domain Eukaryota; kingdom Metazoa; phylum Chordata; class Mammalia; order Diprotodontia; family Vombatidae; genus Vombatus; species Vombatus ursinus. The sequence goes on from NW_020954559.1 coordinate 36,691,204, forward strand.
TGGAGAGAGAACCCTCTATCATCTCTAGAATCTGAAGAATGAGGGAACCAGTCAAGTGCTACTTCTTCTGTCCTATGTCTAACAAAGTCCCCCCAATTTGTCCTCTAATTTCTGCAGTTCAGAGTCATCTTCTGCTAAGGTAGGAGGCTTCTACAACTGCTACCACTCCCCACTTTTTCTTTCTCATTTAATTCAGTGCTGTAGCTCCCTATTGCCTATATTCCTCTGTCTTCTCACTGCATGGTATATTCTGAAACCTTATATTCTATCAATAACAAATTCCTCATCATCCTAGATGTTTTCCTTTCACATTCTATCTTAAATCATATAAACTTGGCTTTCACTAGCCCCTACTGCCTCCCAAAACACAAACTCCCTATATAAGGCTGTCCACAATATGTCTCCAATCTTATTTCCTGGTACTTTTTTCTGAATGTCCAATTCTGGATCTCATCCTGCCTTCTTAAGCATCTGTGCTGGGGTGAACAAGGGAGAGAGACAGAGTCAAACAGAGTCCTGGGTTTTATGTGAAACCCATCCATCCAAGCAACACTTATTCAGGAGGAGTAATCACACTTATGGGATGTCATGGTCACAGGAGAAGAGGGAGACACGTGACTTAGCCTTCTGAATAGAAGAGGGGGAATTTCCTGGAAAATATCAGGTTGCTTCAGAGTTCCTAGATGCAAACATCTAGACAAAAATGACAGAGTTACTGGACAGTACCACCCTCTTGAAGAATAAAGAATCAAGGGGCAGCGAGGTGGCAAAGTGGATAGAGTCCCAGCCCTGGAGTCAGGAGGACCTGAGTTCAGATCTGACCCCAGACGCTTGACACTTACTGGCTATGTGACCCTGGGCAAGTCACTTAACCCCATTGCCTAGCAAAAACAAGCAAACAAAAAAGAATAAAGAATCAATCATCTGTCCCTAGAACCAGAGGAGCAGCAAGAACCTGAGACACAGTCTGGGGCAGTTTGCTTTCAGATACAACCATGAGTTAGTTGGAAGGGGCCCATCTGATGGAGAGAAAGGAGATTGCTTCTCTAGCGACCTCAAGTATTTTTCCCTTCCAGACAGAATACTAAACACTGCCGCTGCCTCCCCAGGGGTCTGGTTGACCTTGTTTTTGCAATCGTTTATATAACTCTATCCTCTCCTGGAGTCACATAGTTAAAAGACCCCAAAATTGCTTTTCCAAAACCGCCATTAGCACTTCTCCCTTGAGACACATGTTCATTCTTAGTTCTACTCTGATTCTCTTGTTCTAACTGTAACTCTGGCAGAATTTCCTGCCCTGAATTGTATAAACCTAGCACAAAGGGGTAGCTATGAGCTGTAGTACCTTGAGCCCATTAAATCAATGGGGATAGTGAAAGCTGTCACTCATCCTCAAAGAAGTTCAAACAATTGGACCAGTACCTAAGCCCATTAGGTGTCCTCGATGAATTAATGATGGGAATTTCCACATCCTTCATAAGAGGTAATCAAAGTTCCAAACAATGGCTTCATCACTTCAGTCCCATCAGGCTAAGTTGAGCAACTCTTTACTCAGATAATTCTAGCACATAATGTTATTAGGAACAGAAGTGGAATATCATGAAATCATACAAAGAAAGAAGCATCAAATGCAACAAAGATTGAATATCACTGTTAGTCACTTTCTTTATTCTGAAGATATGCTTTTAAGGAAAAAAATATTCAATTCTCATTTTTCCTGGGGTAGGAATAGGGGAACCCTAAGGATACCATTAAAAAATAGTGCTGAATGTGAATAGGTCTAATATGACATCTGCCCTATGTCAGTATTTTAATTTTATTACCCCACAACCTCACCTTAAAGTATTCAACTATGCTATGGTTTCTTTTCTTCTTAAAGCAACCCTTTGTGCTAAACAAAGATAAAAAAGAAATATTAATAACAGTGACAACTTTAAGCAGGCCTTTTTGTATTGGATTAAGTCATAGAGATTTCTTGCAAAATCTCTAGCTTGGGTCCCTAATGAACTATGGGTGTTAGAGGATTATTTCTCTCATCTGGTTTCTTTCCTGTGCTTCATGATTTATTGTTTCTTGAAAGAAGAATTCTACAGCAAGGCTCAGTTTAAAACATAAAACATGGTTTGAATATTTTAGTGTGATTTTCAGACCTAACAACCTGGGCAGTTTCTCTTTAATTGAAACGCTGCCTTTGTGACGGCGACAAATCTTTAAGATGCAATGAGTGACTTAAGTGGAAATTATTTTCAGGCCAGGGTCAGGTTTCTGCTGTGCTTCTTCTGTCAACATTACCATAAAAATTATTTGATATTCATGTCTTTATCTTGTGGAGAATAGAGGCTCTTTAAAATGCATAATTTACATTGGGTTATTCACTTTCATGGCAACAACACGTGAAATGATAAAATACTAATGTAACGGAAATGACATCTTTCAGAAATGCATAAAGCTCGCTTTGGACCTACCTTTTGCAGAAGACACATTGGAACTGATTTCACCTCTGAAAATCAACTTGCAAACAGGGCTCACACATTCGAAGTTTTATACTTAGAAAAGGATATTTGCTTCCTGCAGTTAAAAATGGTGAGAAAGATAGAGTAGTGGGTAGATTTTCAAGTCAAGAAAATCTGAGTTCAAATGCCACCTCAGGTGAGATAGATAATCTTGCTGTGCTTAAATTTTCTCATCTTTAAAATGAGGGGCTTAGACTCAATAGTTTCTAAAGTCCCTTCCAGCTCTAAATCTATGATGTTTTGGGTTTAAGGTTCCCAAAGTGGGCAATACCACCTCCTAGGGGGTGCTGGAATGATCTAGGGGGTATTAGTAGCCTTGGGTACAATTGGGGGGGGATTGAATAAAAATAAGGGCAGTGAAAGCATAAGGAAAGAAGAGAAGAAAATTTTGAAAAACTGTTCCTACATGTTTCATCCATTGTGTAACAGATTAAAGTAATAAAGATTACATTATTTTCCAAATAAGCACACAAAATACAAGTTATAACCAATCAATGGTCAAGTCTGCCAGCAGGTCTTAACAAGCAAATGTTGGCAGGGGAGCATGTCACACTTTGTTGGGAAGTCCAGCATGCATAGGCGGGAATATGTACGTGTAATGACTTGTTTACAATATGATACTATGTGGTTACATGACAAAATATTGTATCATCAAAATTTCAATGCAGGAAAAAACCCACAATTTTACAATAAATTATTAAATTTAAGATGTATCATTTCAAAAAAATATTTTATTTTTTTGAAATGACACAAATTTTAAAAAAAAATTAAAAGGTTAAAGAAAATAGATTTCCAGGGGGGCTCTGAGTAATTTTTTTTTTTTTTATAAAAGGGGAGGTATGCCAAATAAGTTCAGGAACCTCTGTATGATGATATGAAGGTATTTTTCCTCTATTTTTAACCTTATATTAATCAACAAGTTCAAAATTCTTTATGAGATTTCTGGTAAAATTTCTTATTAGAATCTAGTATCAGTTCTTTGCCCTTAATGGAAGAAAGGATTAAGGCCACTCCTAACAAGTCTGTCTCTGATATCAAACTTTCATGTTCTTTTTTTTTTCCTCCATGGATGGGAAAAATCCTAATTCCAGCTCTGAGGATAAGATAGGGTGTGACTGAACCTGTGATTTATTTCATTTGCATAGGAAACTCCTTATGAGAAATTCCCTCTACTAATCCATGTTAGTATTTGCTCCTTGTCTTATAATCTGAGAGAATTGCCTGGAGACACTGAGAGATTAGGTGATTTGCCCAGTCAGTATGTGTAAGGAGCCAGAATTGAACCTAAGTCCTATTGTCTTAAAGCCAGTTCTCTGTCCACTACTCCATGCTACGCCTCCTGGGGAGAAGACTTATGCAAATAACTACGATAAAAGGAAAGTTGTGAAAACGGCAAAGAAGAAAGCTTGACAAAATGCTAAAAGATGTTTGAGAAAGAGAGGATATCAGGGGAAGCTTTGTGAAAGAGGTATCAATGGAGTTGGGCCTCAAAGGAGCAGAAGAACTTCAAGAAAAAGATAGTATGAGAGATAAGTTCTTCCCTCCACTTGGTCCCTTGCCAGAGCCTATTTCTGCACAATTAGCTGAGATTCAGCCATATGTAACAGGGTTTGACTGTTAAGAATTTACTGAAATACTAGATTGAGCATAGTTTTTCATACAAATACACAAATAAAAACACAAATTTACACTATACATGTTGGTGTGTGTAAAGCATGAACTGGGCCATCCCAGACTGAACCTCACCAATGGACCATCTACTAAGCAGCTTCCTTGCCCCAGATCATATTATCACAGTCATGAACTTCTGATCATGCCTATGACTTACATGTCCCTCTAGCTTTCCATTGACCCATTAACCCACTTATTGGTTCTGGTTTTTCAGATGTATGGTCTTCCAAACCAATTTTTTTTTTTTATAATCCACAAGGATATTGTGAAAGACTTTGTAAAACACTTTACTAAAATGCAGACTGACTTTGTCTGTGGTATTTCTCTGGAAAGGGAATGTTGTTACAGTGGCATGATTTCTTCCTAAATCCACTCTGTCTTAGAGTGATCACTGTCCTCCTTTCTAAGTGCTCACAAATAATTCCTCTGATATTACACTCCAGACCAAAATCACGCCAGGAATTGGCATGGAGCTCATTGTTCTAAATTGGTTTTGAAATTTCATTCTCCTTTTTTGCATGAAAACCTTTGCTATCACTCTGATTCCTCATGCATGAGTAAAATTCTAAATTTTTAAACCTTTGCAAAGTGATTAAAAATACAATTTTTAATTCATAAGCTATAACTTATTTACTCCATCATTTCAATGAAAAATTACCTTGGCCACAGCTCAGAAAGAAATAAATTGTATATCTTGCCTTTTCAATGAGTGGGGAAGGTGGAAGGAAGGAGGTATAAAATTTGGAACTGAAAAAGAAATTTAAAGAGAAGGGGAATATAGATCAGAGATCTGTGGACAAGGGACTTCCCTACCCAGAAATGTCTTTCTCTCCAACCTACTCCCTCTGGCTCGACACTTCCTATATAGTCTTTATGAAGCCTCTCTGCTTTAATGCAATTTAGAATGCATGAAAATTGAGCTTCCACTCCACCAACCCAATAAGTATTGTGCTACAAAAGGCTCCTAGACCTAGGGAATCCCAGACTGCATCCCTAGGAATTGATTTCTTTCTATCTTGCCTCTGCAATTCTGAGCTCCCTCAAACTCTTTTTCAGTCTCACCTCTGAAGCTCTAGGATTGTCTCAAGGCAGCATGGTCTAGGACACTAAACTTAGTGTCAGGCCTGGGTTAAAATCCTAATTTAAATCCTGAGTAACCTTTGACAAGTCACATAAACTCTCTGTGCCTTGGTTTCCCATTCTGTAAAATGAGAAGATGGGGATCAACGGAACTCAAAGACCTCAAAGGTCCCTCCCAACTCTAAATGTATGATCCTATATATTCATGTCTTTACAGTTTCTGAAACTTCTTGAATGCAGAATCACTACTTTCTCAGTACCATATCAACGAATTTACCAAATTCATATAAATGAATTTACCTAAATTCATTGTCAAAGGTCTCGGGATTTTCCTAGGAACTAACAGCTAGAAGATTTGGACTAAATCCCCTCTATATACTGGCCGCACGCCGACCTTCTGCCAGCCGTATGCCGGTACCCGCTTCTCTTATAAGAAGCACACTACCAGAGTCTTACTCACACCCGAGTCTTTGGTCCTCAGCCGGATCACCACACAGAGACGAGCCATCGGGAGGCGCCAACACCAGAGCTTTATTCAGAGGTCATCACAGCAAGCCATCATAGCAAGCCCAAGCAGCAAGGCCAGAGCAACAGGGCAGGAGCCAGGGGAGAGCACGTGTGATCTGACCATGCTTGTTCCTAAGTACCTACCTAGCCCCTCCTCCCCAGCCCGCTTACTAGCCAATGATTGTAGGGTTAGATACCGGAAGGGGCTGTCTGAGTTTAGCACACCAAGGGGGAAGGAGTGACGTAGGAGGCTAGGACCGGATATAGGAAGGAGGGGTCTGGGATTGGCGCATAGACAGAGTACGTGACCTAGGAAGTCAGACTCAGGAGGGGTCTGGGGTCAGTGCTGCACAAAGGGACCCAGGAAGTCAGGAAGGTCACAAGAGGCGTCTGGGGATGACGTTGCATATAGGGAGGGGACTAAGCAGAGGGAACTCAGTCCTCTGCCATCCCACTCCCACGTGGCACTGCCCCTTGCCTCAGGAGCTCAAGCTCCGACTACTTCCTTGTACCCAGCTTTATCTCATAGCACTGCCCATTACCTCAGGGCTTCTCCGAATCCAGCCCATCCCAGTTCACCACGACTCTGCCTACCACAGCCCCTGCCTCGACTTCCAAAATACCCAGATCTTACCCTACCCTTGCCACAGCGCCCAACCTGGTAGCTGCCAACATCAGACAGTCCCTCACACCTCTACCCCAATAAACACACAGTTTTCCTGGGGAAAGGAGTGAAGTGCAAATATTTAATGAGAACTACCAAATATATGCCATCTAGGGGAAAATTCCTAGCCCAGGACAAACAACCAAATTCATAAAAATAACTACCCTGTATATTAAAATATAATTCTTTATGGCAGTTCTAAAAATGGAAGGCATGTAATCATTGCTGAAATGAGGATATAATGTTTCCAGTTAGATGCTTCAGTGGATAAAGTGTTGAGCCTAGAGACACGAAGAGGACTTGAGTCTAAATCTGGCTTCTGACACTAATTAGCTGTGTGACTTTGGGCAAGTCACTTAACTGATGTTTACCTCAGTTTCCTTACCTGTAAAAAGGGGAAGCACCTACTTTCCAGGTTTGTTATAAAGATAAAATGACAATATTTGTAAAGTAGTTGGAAAACGAAGCACTATATAAACTCTAACTACTACTAATAGTAATAGTAGTAGTAGCAGCAGCAGCAGCAGCAGTAGTAGTAATAGTAGTAGCAAGCCTGAAAAGATAAACTGGAGTCAGATTGTGAAGGACTTTAAAAGTCAAAGGGAGGAGAGATACCCCAGCTAGAATATGAGAGTCTTTAAATGTCAAGCCTAGGAGTTTATATTTTATATGAGAGGCATAGGAAGAATCCAATGGAAGTACTTTTGAGCAGAAAAGTGACATGGTCAGACCTATGCTAAAAAGCCCAGATTTGAACCATATTTAAGCTACAAGGCAACTACTTTGGGGATGTTTGATATTTAACAACAGGTTAAAGTCAAAGTATACCAGTCAACTTCCTTTTTTCATAGAACATAGTCAGATGCATTTGAAACCTCACATCTCATTCCATGAAGAAATTATAGAAAGAATAGAAAATGGCACAATTGGAATCCATTTTGAGGTCAAGGACAATTGCTAGAAGAGCAAACATCACAAATATAATCCATTAACATCACACCTTTATGGCTGTGGTCCTTTTTGGTTGCCCTACTTTGTACTGGATAATCACTCGAAGGGTTTGCATTACAAGGGGGTATGCTATTATTTTCATGTTGATTTGTCAATCCAAGTGGCTGGCCATCATTATTATAGGTTTTTCTTTCCTAATTGGTTAAATCTAGAGCTGCCATCAGACCTTGGTTTCTAATTCCACCCCTCATTGATGTTTTATTAAAAAACACACCTTTTCTGACCTCCATGTCAGCCTGGCACTCAGAAATGCTTAGCTTCCCTGGATAGTGATAGTTTGAGGAAGAGAGGAACAATGTGAAATAGTGTGCTGCAGCCTGATAATTAGAGTACACAACATTTTCCTTTAAATGACGGACTACACTCTCAGTAGTCAATCTCAATTTGCAGTATATCCCTGAGTCCAGTCTCCATTTTTATGATGATGGTTGTTTGAAAAGACACAGATTTGCCTCCTCTGAAAAAGCAACTATGTAGACCACCATTGTGATTTATTTCCTTTTACTCTGTTTTTCCTTGGATTTCTGTTTTGTGTTTTTGTGCTGAATGTTTTCTGTCGATTAAAACTCTGATTACTTACCTAAGAGCAGAAACGTGCAGACCTTCTCCAGAATTCTAAGTGCCTAATAATAAACATTTTCAGCCTTCACTTTCCTCCTATGTAAGATAAAGGGGTTGAGTTAGCGGGTCTCTAAGGTCTTTTCCAGCTTTAAATCCTATGAAGGAATCCCAAATCTTGTCTAGAAACACATTGCACTTCTAGATCTCCCTTTAGAGAAGAGGAGACTGAAGCCCATGGAAGCTAAATGATTTACATAAAGTCATACAAAAAGTAAATATCAGAGGCAGGATTTGAATCCTCTAATTACAGAATTAGTGCTCTTTCTATTGTACCACACTGTCTCCTTATATTGTGTCAAACTCAGGTCCAAATTCCTTATCTTTCTTTATACTCTCTGGTTGTTAAGTCATTTCAGTCAATACTACTCTTTGTGACCCTATTTGGGGTTTTCTTGTCAAATGTCCTGGAGTGGTTTGCCATTTCCTTCTCCAGCTCATTTTACAGATGAGGAAACAAAAGCAGACAGGGCTAAGTGACTTGCCCAGAGTCACACAACTAGTAACTATCTGAGATCAGATTTGAACTGAGGAAGATGAGTCTTCCTGATTCCAAGCCCAGTGCTCTATCCACTGTGCCCTCTAGCTTCCCGTCTTATACCTTCTACTTTCCCTCTTTCCTGTGATATTGCCTCATGTCAAAACTATAAAGGGCTTTAGTACCATAGCCCCTCTACCCAACAGTTTGAAGTCTCACTGATTCTCTCCAAGCTTCAGGGAAAGTGCAGTTTTGTTTGGTATTGATTTCCCAGCCTTGGGCAAAAGCATGTTTGGAGAGCACAGAAAAAAAAAAAGCCAAAAAAACCCACCTACGTTGTCTCTTAGATTCGAAAGACAGGTGGTAACGGAAATGCCACACTCCAATGCCCCAGTTCCATTTAATCAGTGACTAAAAATGGACCAGCCTCACGAAGAAGAAAAAAAACACCAAGATGAGTGAGAAGATGTGTTCTCTTTCCAACCCAGGCCCATGTAACTCACAGGGTAAAATGTGGTATTTGAAGCTATAAACGGTGATCTGAGGTGGCAGCTTTCCAACACCAGCGTTGTCAGTTTATCCTGAAAAGTTGACCTTTTTAAATGAAGACTGAATCTTTTCTCTTTCTGTATGATAGCATTTTCCCTTTTTGTGGAAGCAGTTCCCTAATAGGTTTTCTCTTTGCCATTTATTACACATCGAGTGCTAGGTTTGGTTTCTAATAGTTCCTTTTCATGAAGCTGCCTACTGCTGACTGTGGAAAGTGTAGGTTTGGCTACATTGATGGCTCTCTGTAATGGCCGTGATTACACCCTCTGCATCTTCTTCACAGTACCAGCCTTTCAACTGAACAGCACATTATGCCTGGATAAGACTCAAAGAGCAGCTTAATATCAGGGTTCTCTGGAGCTATAATAAATGGTTCAAGATCGAGCAGATAAAGCCACGGCAATATTTCTGTACAGTCCATGAGGTAAAACACATCAATCGCATGCATGTGCAGTTTTTTTTTTAGTTAAAACTGAACTTCTCCATCTCTTCATGTCTATAGGAAGTAAATTAATATAAACAAATTCTCCCATTTAAGCATGCAAAGGAATCAGAAATTCTATAGATTGTCTATTGGTTGGTCTTAGAAAAATATACTTCTTAGAGTGTCCAAGAAATCACCTGATATCATTGCTAGGGAAGCTCACTTATTGCCCAAACCTTTTAGAATAGCTTTTCTCACCAGAGATTTTTGTCTTGTACATCCCAACTCACATTTGGATTGGTACACATTGGGTCCTGACTCTTGCATAGACTGCCAGTGGCTCCTTTTTTTATATATATTTTGGACAAAATGGCAATTCATTTTATGTGATCTGACATACTCTGGTTCATGGGGGAAAAAAAGTTCTCCATCACTTAGAAAAAAAGTTATTTCTTTTTGAGTCCAACAAAACACGAACATATGAGAAAAGGAATGTTTTCACAGATGTCAATCATGTACGTGGAAAACAGAAAATGGAAGTATCAAGGAACGCAGTGTCATGTTTTCAGAATGAAACGTTTTTCTTATTCGATACATTGGTGCAATTGCCTCTTTGGCTACTTTTGGTAGCTTTAGGTGAGCATAGTGAAAGGCACATAGCAGATGCTCAAGGTGGACGATACTGGTATAGTCCTGGGCCTAGGGATATGATAGCTGCCATGTGGAAAAGGAATCAGAGTTGTTGCCTTTGAACCCAGGGACATGAAGGAGGATCAACAAGCAGAAATTGAAGTGTTAAATTTCTAACAATTAAAGGTATCCAAAACTGAAGAGGGATGCCTCTGAAGCTTGTTCTTGTTCTCTGGAAATCTTCAGGGAGAGGCTGTATGACCACAGTGCCTTTAATACAGAAGGCCCTTAATAAATGTTTATTGAATTGAATTGAACTATTTACTAAGGATTTGTGGAGGGTGAGATGAAACGACTGAGGAAACAAAGGTTTGATCTTCCAAACAAATCAATTTATTAAGCAATGCATGCCAATTGCCTAACAAATTGGGACCAGGCCCCTCCCTGAGCTTAGGATTGGACCCGAATACAGGGGGATGGACTTTAGTACATTAAAAATCAATTAACCAAATACAGCCAATTAAATTAATGGAAACAATGCAACATTAAGCAATCTGATTTCTAATTGGATGCAAGATTGTGGACTTTCCAAATTGAGAGGGAGAGAGACAACAGATGCAATTCTCTGAATTCAGAAAAAAAGGAGTGTCCCTCTCCTCCCAAGTGTCTGTAAACAATCAAAGGAACGTGTAAGCAATAATTGATTGATCAGTATGGGGCCAGATTTCAAATAAGACATATGAGTTGCCTGAGATGTATAATCTCGCATCAATCTTAGGATCTGACTGGGTTTCTGGTCAACATAATCTAGGTCCTTAGTTAAGAATCTCGAAGCAGAAGGTAGAGGTGGTCCAAATTCTGAGCTGTGAAGGGCTAGGTTCAAACAATACAACATGGTTTTCTCCAAATTCCCATAATTGTATAAACTTTTCTCACAAGATAGAACTTGGACTAGACCCATAACTGAAGAGAAAGGGTACTGAGTCAGCTCCAGAACTGAGTCACATGATAGAGTGTGTGTGGTTCACTTAATTCTCACAAGTAACTACTTTGCTGTCCTAATCCCCTCAATTCCCTCAGGTCCCTCCCACAAATGCTCCCACCTAACCCTCATCCACTCAGAACACATCACTGGGCAACAGAAGGCAGAGTCCATCAGAAAGGCATGAGACTCCTTCCCTCAATTATCTTAGGCCAATCCTGACTGCCTTCCCTTCCTGATCCATCCCCCAACTATATAATACTTCTAGTAAGATAGAGAATCACCCAGTCTTACCATCTGCTGTTGATGGGGTTGGAATCTGGGCCCCAGAAAGGAAAAACCCTGGACTTTCCCACATGGCCAAATCTCTGGAGTTCCCCTGAGGCTATAATCCCATCAACTGGCCTTTCATTGTGGCTACACCCAATCTCCCCTCCATTGTTTTACCTCCCGATGGCCCCTGGCCATTTCCCACCCTTAATCCTAGCTAGGCTCCACAAAGTCCAGGTCCCAGGAGTTCTATTCACCCCAGCTTACTAGCACTCCCATCCAGATCTCCTTAGGCCCTTCCTCTTGTAATCCCAAACTACTTGGCCACTCCTAGATCCCTCCCACAGTCTTTCTGTATATAAGGTCCATCTTGTCTACATTAAGATGCTCTGATTCTCAGAATCTAGCCAATAGCCCATAGACGCTCAGATTCCTTAAGAGTCTAGCTAATATGGCGAATCTTTAATAAACCTTGTTTTTGGCTGCAAGAAGGCTTGGGTCGAATTCTTTCGGGCAGGACCTGTGTGTCGTGATTTTGGGATTCCAGGACCCCTAACCTCTAGACAGCATCGCTGTGACATCAGACTTTAAGAAACATTGGGTCTTAGTTTCCACCCTGCTTTTTATACCCTATAGACTCCAAGGTGTTGCAAGGCCTTATCACCGAACCCTAAGGACCTGAGAGGCCACATAATAAACTGGAAAGAGCATTGACTTAGGAGTCAAAAGACCTGGCTTTAGACCTTGCCTTTGCGTAACTTTGAGCAAGCCACAATTTCTCAGTTTCTTAATCTGTAAAATGAAGGCATGGGATTAGATTGTCTCTAAGGGGCTTTTCAGTTCTAGTTGTATGATCCCTGACACTGTACCTCAGGATAACTGGACCTTTCCATTTGCCCTACAGCTGGACTCTCCTATATGTGATACCTCCCCCATAGAGGCTTAAAGGCAGCTCAGTGACACTGTGAATGGAGTACTAAGACTGGAGTGAGCTAGACCTGTGTTCAAATTTACCCTTAGTCACTTACTAGCTATGTGATCCTAAACAAGTCACTTAAACTCTGCCTTAGTTTCCTCAACTGTAAAATGAGAATAATAATGGTGCCTATCTCCCGGGGCTTTTGTAAAAACAGAATGAGATAATTCTGGGAAAATGCTTAGCCAAGTGCCTGGCACATATTAAGTACTTAATTAATACTTGTTCTCTTCACTACTTCATCAAATAGAATGTGACTTCCTTGAGGGCAGGGACAGTCTTACTTTCCTCTTTGTATTCCCAGTGCTTACCATAGTGTTTAGCAAATAGTAATTACTATTTTTTTTATTTCTAAAAGTCCCCTCTAACTCTAAAACCTATAATACTAGGCTACAAGAATCATATTAGTGTCAAGGATAATAAATGTAATGGAATTTCAGAGAGGGTAGAAGGGGGAAAAGTAGACTCTCTGTAATGCTAATTGATCTCATTATACTCTCCTTAAAAGTTTCTTGGCCCACAAGACTTGAAGAATAAATTTAAAAATCACAAAATCTAAGAGTCGGAAGGGACCTCAGAAGCTATCTAATTCTAAACATAGTTAAACAAAATTGTCTCTACATCACTGACAAGGTGGCACAAACTTAAAGCACTAGGACTGGAGTCAGGAAAACAAGTTCAAATCCAGCCTCAACACTTACTTAGCTATATGATCTTGGACAAGTCAACCTCTATTTGTCTCAGTTTCCTCGTCTGTAAAATAGGAATAATAATAACAACTATCTTCCAGGGTCTTTGTAAGGGTAAAATGAAATAATGTTTGTGAAGTGCTTTGCAAAGCTTTAAGTGCTATATAAATGTTGGCCATTCTTATTGTTGTTATTATCATTATTATTATTCACTCTCTTCCTGAAGCTATATAGTAAATCACCATCTACAGGTACTCTCTCTTCAATTTGGACTTTACGCCAGATCTCTTCCATGGTAGTAACGTTAGAAAAATCTGAAACAAAAATCTACTGCAGGAGTTAGTGAAGGAAAGCCTTTATTATATTTCTTGTGAGAGAAGTAGGCCCACCGAACTTTAGTAGCACATGCATGCTGGTTCAGTGGTAAAATCAACTTTTAAATAGTTAATAAGATCCATACTCCACCCAGGGCTAGGATTGGTCTAGTTCATCTGAGTTACACTCTTCCTGAACAACCCATCCCATGTTCCTCCATGTTCCTCCTTGTCATGTTAACTCCACCTGGATCATGTGTCCCATGTTAAAAAAAATGGCAGCTATCTCTGCCCTCGGAGTGTGTCAGTTAATATTTAATAAACTTATTAAGCAAGCACAGTGGAGAAAAGCTTTTGCCCTGTTGAGGCCCTGTCCCTGACCCTAACGGTTGCAACCGGTTTAGCCTCCAGGGCTCTTTCTTAAGGAACTAGTTGTTTGCGGAATGTTTGGGGCACTTTCTGATTGGCTGAGGGACTATCCACAAGATCTTGGAAATCCTCAGAATCCCTTTGTTCTGTTGTGGAAGCTTAACTTCTAATCCTTTCTCACAGTAATAAACACCATTGTCAAGTCTATATCTCCATCTCCATTTCTTATGCCTTGTTTGATTACTAGTAAAAAGTAATAATACTAGTAATAAGTAATAAATAATACTGGCAATAATTAATAGTAATGAGTAATAATTACTAGCAATAAGTAATAATATCTATCTTTTTTTAAGGAATTATGTACAATTTTTATATGTCTATGAGAGACACCTTGTTGAAGCAGAGCCTTTAAGGTACCATTTTGCTCTACCAAATCAATGCTTTTTAAAATTGACACCAAACAAAAAAACTCAGTAGGATCTTGTGTTCTTTATATCTTTTTATTCTGCATATACATATATATATACATATATATACATATATATATACGTATATATATATATATCTCCTTGTTTTCCCTCCCATTAGAATGTAAACTCCTTTCAAGTAGGGATTGTTTCAACCATATTGTTTTTGTGGTCCTATCATGTAGCCCAATGATTGGTATGTGGTAGGCACTTAATATTTGCTGACTGATTTATTTGATCTTTTTTAGTCAATTATATGATGGTAAATATTTGCATGTCATACTCATGAAATTGTCATATAAATGGGGAAGTACACATTTGGGTTTGTAGATATAGATTTTCTCTAACTCGCCTGTGTGTGCTAATAAGACATGAGATTATTTTTCCATGCATTTAGTATCTTCTCCTTCAGATACCTTGAAAATTGATGCCTCACTGCACTTAAAAACTGTGTTATTTGTAGTACAAACACGTCTATATATACTTTGTCTGGTCCAGCTGCTTTTCCCATATTTGTTTTGTTTTTCTTTTTCCAATCTTTATTTCCTCAAGAAGCACATCTGGGACTGTGATGGTGGAATCCAAATGTGGTGACTCCACTATCCTTAGTGGTGAAAAGAATTTGTTATAGAAATCTTTACAGATGTTTTTCCATTTTTATCTGTTTGTTGTCTTCTCTCCAGATTTATCCTTAACTTGATAACTTTACTCAATTTGGTCTCTCACTAAATTTTTTTTAAACTTATTTTTTTCTTCTATTATGCAGGGTAATAATGCTCATAATCTTCCATAATTTTTCTCTGTAAAATTGTCAAACAAGTTTATATATTTTTTAATAAGTAGTGTCCTAGCTTCCATATCTCTCTGCTCTGAAAGTAGATTATTTACTGATTGAGATAGTTTTTAGACTCTTTTAGTCTTTTCATTAGGGCAGTTGTTTTATCTAGATTAAATTTCTGTAAGATATTGTTACAATTGTTGTCAGTCCATCTCTTTCCCATTTTGGTGTGTCAACTTGCTCAAGTAGGTCAAATTAGAATTATATTAATTGAATACCTAATCTTTTTTCTTATCCTTTTTTCTAGTTTTGTGTTGGTTTTGATTCAAAAGAATATTGGTGTTAAAAAGATGAACATGGCTTTCTTGAAATGCAAATTTATTGCTATATATTTTGAATCCTCTCTTATTTGCACATAACATGCTTTTTTTCTTTTCTTACTTTGTATTTAAGTTTCAATATTTAAGTTTATGATATGTTTCTTTTTCTTTTCTCTATTCTGTATTGGAGTTCTGGTGTTTGAGTCTAAAATTTAAAAAAACAAAACAGATAGACATTCACCAAAAAGAGCAGCCTGATATCACTAAAGTTCTATACATTTTCCCAAATAAGATTCATCCTGATCTCTTCCTCCTTTTCAATTCTTGGTTCAGTTCAATGCCCATCTGTAGTACCTGTCCATGCAAAATACATACTAATGCATTAATTCAATATGGTAACTTATTCATCTGCATATTATAATCTGGATAATTTTTCATTCATTTCATTTTTTTTTTCATTGTAGATGTTGAGATCAATTATTCTTAATGGTGGCAAATATTATTAAGGAAGCCTGATAATGGTCCAGGTTTCAATGCAATAAGCACAATATCATTCTCTAACCAGAGCATTTGGAGCAAATTGTTGTCTATAGGGAATTCCTTTCCTATTTGGACTGTGTGCAAAACATCCTTCATGACACTGGTAAACACCTTAGGTGAGCATATGTCTATATGTTATACCTTACTTGATGCTAATATTCAGTTTATCATGAAATAGAGTTATCTTTGGTCACAGCTATTATATGATTTTGATTTATTTTAACATGTGGGGAATATACCTTGTTTATGGGGAGCCTTTAATGCTATAATTCCTCCTACCAACTCAAATGCTTTTTGAAAATCAGTAAAGGATAGTTATAGTGAGATCCTGTATTTTCTATACCTCAATCAGCTTTGTGATTTTGAAGAGATGTTTTGCTATTTAAAATCTGTATCTATTTCCATATCTATCTGTCTATCTATCTTTATCTTTATGTAGAGATAGAGATAGATATCTGCAAAAGCCTACTTGTTCCTGCCTAATGTTTCATCAGGGATACCATAACTCTGATGTGTGGATAAACTATTCTCATAAAGATTTTTATAGGGATAGGAAAGTAACAATACGAATCACTACTGTCCTTTATCTTGAGTTGTTAGAGGACTTGGATGAAAATACCTGGCTCTAGCAGCTAGGTGGCACAATGCATAGAGCACTGGGTATGGAATCAGGAAGACTCATCTTCTTGAGTTCAACCATCTTTTGCCTCAATTTTTATCTAGATTTTAACTACTGAATGGGTGTTGCCTCAGACAAACTGAGACCTAGGAAAGACTTTGGCTTAAAAAGGCCAAGGTCTCCCACTGCATCCTGGGCCATCACGGGTTGTTCTGACCTATGTCTTGCTCCTGGATTCAGATGACCCTGAAGGAGAGAGTGAGGCTGAGGACTTTGTATAGCCCTGCCTCACTTAAATCCAATTCACTTGCAAGTCAAGGCATCACTGTCCTGATGTCATTGATCCTCCTCTAAAATGAAGAACAAACAACAACAGACAATTACTATCTGTACAACCCTGGGCAAATCATTTACACCTGTTTGCCTCAGTTTCCTCACCTGTAAAATGAGTTGGAGAAGGAAAGGGTAAACCATTCAAATATCTGCCAAGAAAATCCCAAATGGGGTCCTGAGGAATTGAACATGGCTGAAATGACTCAACAACAACCACCTACCTATGTGACCTTAGACAAATCAATTATCCTCTTTAGGATATTTATCCTTTTCTTATCTGACTTGACTTAGTGCCATAACAATAGAGCAATGAGAATGAGAACCTTGGGAAACCTAAGTCCAGAACACACTAGAGGAGAAAATGTTTATTCAACTCCTTTTCAGTATATGCCACCTACAACTCTTCTCTGCAACAGATATTGGCATATAAGCTACAAATATCTTTATAATCATTCAGGCAACAACAAGCACTTGTGTTCAAGGAGCTTACATTCTACTGGTCTTTTTGCTTATGCTTGTAATCAGTCCTAAAAGAAAAGATGACTGAGTGTCATGAAATTGTTACCTGTTTTCAATTCCTTTCTTTATTTCTCCAAAGGAAAAACTGTAAGCTGTCCTTCCAGTTAGCTACAACTTATTTGTCTTCTGAAAGAATGTCAATATAGTTTTGCTTCAATTCTTTCAGTGATATTCAATTCACATGTTACTCAATAAATATTTCATAGTAAAAGAACCTACTTTTAAATATCTCTAAGTAGTATCCATTGAATGGCTAATAATAGCCTCAATCCAAGCCTCTGTGGCTCATTGTTTAGGCTTAGAATGAGTGTAAAAAGCAATTGTTTTCTGTTCTGGCAAGAAACTCTGAGGGTCTTCCCTTCCCAGATTGATAGCTTTGTGATGGTAAATTGGGCCATCTTTTATCTCAATTCTTACTTAGCCCTTAGTCATTGAATGGGTGTTGCCTCAGACAAACTGAGACCTGAGAAAGACCTGAATTTACACATAAATTGAATATAGGAAAGAACCGAAGCAAAACTATATTGATATTCTTTCAATTTACAAAGACCAAAAGCACTCACTGCATCTTGGGCCATCCCAGTCATCTTGACCTTTGTCTTGCCCCTGGACTTTGATGACTCTGTAGGTGAAAGTGAGGCTGATGACTGCATAGCTCTGCCTCACTTAAATCCAACTCACAGCTAGTCAAGACATCAGCCTTGTAATGTCATTGGTCCTCTTTGAGAATAAAGGACAAACAATAACAACAGCAAGTATGAGAACTCCTTTTGCTACCATTCTGGCACCATCACTGCTGAAGAGTGCCACTGGAACTTAAAACCATCTGGAAGTCTTTCCCAATCCCCTTGGCTGCTAGTGCACCCCTTCCCCAAAGTACCTTATATTCATTTTGTATTGTCTACAATCATAACCATTTCCTGTGAAGAATAGTTAAAATAGGCACAGTTATTTAACCTGGAGAAGAAAAGACTTGAGAGAATCATGATAGTTTTTAAGTGTTTGAAAGGTTGTCCTTGAGAAGAGGGATTAGACACTTTATGGAAAGAATCTTCTTAGGGAACAATGAGGAAATAATATCAGGAAGAAAAAAAATTGACTCAGTTAAGGATATATTTTCTCACAATTGAAGTTGCCCCAGTATGTAATGGGCTGTGTTGAAAGACAAGGTTTTTGGTTTGTTTTGTTTTTTTTTTTCTGACTCACTGAAAGTGTTTAAACAGAAGCCTCATGACTCCTTATTTAGGGATATTATGGAAGCCTAAGAGTTTGAAACTGATGCCCTTTTGAGTCCCTTGTAATTCTTCATAGCACAATCTAGTAAGAAGATACTGTGCTGGACAACATTTCAATGAATGACATTTTCCTGTAAACTTGGACTGGAAAAAGTAAGTTTATAGACTGTGAACTTGAGAACACAAAGAACTATTTTCAAGTTCCCCCTTTAAGAATCCCTTTTGGTGTTTCACCCTGTTTTGTCTATTGCTATATTTTGTATGGTATTTAAAGATGACATTGCTGACATGTATATGCATCTGCCTGCAAAGCCTAGTGCATGCCCTTCAGTTGTTCCCCATGCCAGCAACATGTGGAATGTAGCCATCGGTTGGCTATTCTTTATACGGGTTGTCATTGTTGGCAGCCATGTAGCTTTTGCCTTTGCTCAAAACAAGTCACTCCACCACAAATGGCTACCTCCCCCCAGGTTAATTGGTCTGCTGTTATCACTCCCCAGCAGTCAGCATCTAGGTTGCCATAGTTAACATTCTTCTTTAGTGAGCATTTTTTTCTGCAAACCCAGCTAGCAGTCAGCCCACCTTTTTTGGCCATTCAAAGAGCTTTTTTAATATCTTGCTATTGTATATCCTTTACACCTAGGTTGACCAATAGAATCAGACTGTATTGTTGCATATAGTTTAAAAAAAAAACTTAGGAAGCTGGATGATTGGCGTCTGTTGCAGGTCAAAGTCACACAGCTGTGTAAGTAAAGCATTACCTCCTATAAAACATGATATCATGTCGAGTTCATATTCTACCAGGCTCCAGGGCACCTTGCTATGTTGGTATGCTTCTTGGCACATCAGGCCATTAATTTATAGTGAATACTGAACTCCTTGAGGGCAGGAAGTACTTAGTTTTTGTCTATGTATCTCCAATGCTTAGGACAGTGCAAGGCACATAGTAGATGCTTCATAATAGTCATATAAATGATCATTAAATGATAAGATGTTTTAAGGGTTCATAAAGGGGACCAAGTCCTTCATTTTATAGATGAAAAAAACAGAAGTCTAGTGAGGTTAGTTGATCAAGTCAATCAGTTAGTAAATGACAGACGTAGGATTCAAACTCGTATTCTTAGCCTCTAGAGCCAATGTTTCGTCCACTATACATCTTATCTCCCATAACAGAAACTGGCAAGCACATTCATTGGGTGAAGCTCCATTGAGGATCACAAGTTATTTGTATAATGTACCTGGGGAAAACTGTTAGAGTATCTCTGTTATCTTCATTGTTCTGGTTGGCCTATAGCAGTATAATACCATGAAGATTCTTATCCTCATTGACAGTCATCCAACAAGTATCTGCCTCTCCTCATGCTAGGTACTACTCTCTTCCAAAGCACAGCTATGGGCACTAGTAGTTCTCATACATATATATATATATATATGTATATATGTATATATGTATATATGTATATATATGTATATATGTATATATGTGTGTGTGTGTGTGTATATATATATATATATATATATTTTAAGTCAATCAGAGTTAAGTGACTTGCCCAGGGTCACACAGCTAGTAAGTGTCTGAGGCTAGATTTGAACTCAAGTCCTCCTGACTTAAGGGTCTCACACTTCTAAAAATATTTTAAAATTGATCCTTTAAGAAATTCAAAATGAGCTAGAAGAATTTCCTAGTAGAAACAGGATAAATGTCCAGTTTAGGGGTTTTTCTAATACTAGATTTTCTTTTTCAAATACGGCTACAGAACGCTGGAACTACTATTTTAAAAAGCTACTTTACTTTACTCTATTAGGGATGGGAAATTACCACTCAACAGGTTTATGCCACACTGATGGGTGTTTGGGCATATATCTTTGGAAATGATGCAACGGCGATGGTCACCCAGTAAGGTCTCCTCTTCCTGTTCCTTTCTCTAGGATTTCACTGATGCTTGGCCCTAGAAGTTCTATGATGTAGAGATATCCTAGTCCCTAGTCCCTAGCATCCCTAGTCCCTAGCATCTCCAGTCCCTGTGGGATGTTTCCAGAGCTGTGAGAATGTTCTGGTTTGCTGGTCAAAGAAATCAGCACTGTATCTAATGGTGATATGACTAGATGGGTTATAATGAATGATCTCATCATTTTACATGGAAATATTTTTAAATAACCTCATCAGAAACTAATTCTTCATTCATTATAGGGATAGATTATTCACTTTAGAATTTCAGCATAGAAATGGACTACTCTTTCCATTTTAAATGAACCCATATGTTTCTTAGTAAATGTCATATGTAGCAAATTTAAATTGGCATAAGTTTTTTAAACATTTCTTATGTGCAAAGCACTCCTAGTGGTGGGCACAAAAAAAGAGATATAACAAGACCCTGTATGAAAAAATTGAAGAAAGGAAGTGGTACCTCAGTTAAGTCTTGAAGGAAGGAAGGTACTGAAACAGGTAGAAAGGGGAGGAGTCTAGTTCCTATATTTACTAACTATGTTACATGGCTAATAATAAATAACCTAACCTCATTGAGTCTGTTTCTTCATTTATAAAGTTGGGATAATAGCATTTACACTATGAAGTTCTTATATTATAGAGTATGTTATGAGGAAATTTGTTTTGTAAACCTTAAAATGTATATATATATTTATATTAACATATTAATATATTAAATATAAATTACATATTATAAATAATTAATGTATTTAATATTTTAGTATATTTTTATATATACATATATACATAAATTACGCATATGCTATACATATGTATACATATATATGTATAGCATGTATGTATTTTCAATAGAAGGAAGTGATTTGGGATTCCTGATTCCTGATCAATCAATAGTCCCCCAGTTCCACTTGAGGAAATTACAGGCTGTTAAAGTTTTGGATTGAGTGGAAACATTTGTAGTTTGTAATGCAATGGGACAAAAAAAAATAGACCTTTCAGACTTGGAGTACCCACATTTGCATATGAAAAGGTCAGAAAACTGGACTAAGGATTGGCCATGACAGTGGTATCCCAGTACCTTTTCTCTGCTCGCTCATTTACATGGATGAATGGGAGAGACTGAGAGTTTTTAAATGCTTTAGTCTGTCAGGAAGAGAGCAAGTTATCTATAGCTCCTGAGGAATTACTTGTAAAGTGCTATAAGTAGGAGAAGAATTTTCTTTCCTCTGTCACCTCCCAATCCTCATGAGCAATGGCACCTTGCATTAGAAGCATATAATTGTTAAAAACATGTCCAGTGAGGGATGGCCACCCCAGATTCAAGGTACTCTATGAATCAACACATCCAGAGTGAGTTTCTCATAATATATATATATTTCAGTAGGACACAATTTGCTTAGAGCAGGGGTTCTTAACCTTTTTTCGTGTGTCAAAGATTTCTTTGTCAATTTCATAAAGCCTATAAAACCCTTCCCAGAATAATGTTTTTAAATAATATAATGGAATCACAAAGGACATCAATGATATTGAAATGCAGTTATCAAAATAATCTTTAAAAACAAGTTTATGAACCACAGCCTGAGAGAAGAATTCAAGGGTACTGCTTTCTGAACCCCAAACGTTCTGTGATGAGGGGGTTCAAAGAGAATTGGTTGGAATTGATACTGCTGAGACTCTGAGGGAGAAGTGGGAGGCTATTACTAGCCCTAAGGTAAGAATTCTGGTTTTCCCTAAAAGAGCTTGGAGAATACTCTAATCAAAGACTTCAAATGGTCCAGTAGCCAGAGGCTGCAAAGTTTATAACTTATCAGTAGAGCAAAGCTGGAGGTGATGAAAACTATGGCCAAGTTCCGTCATTTCAGTCATGTCCAATTCTTTGTGAACCCATTTGGGGTTTTCTTGGCAAAGATACTGGAGTGGGTTGCCATTTTCTTCTCCAGTTCATTTTACAATGAGGAAACTGAGGCAAACAGGGTTATGTGACTTTCCCAGGGTCACACAGCTAGGAAGAGTCAGACGCTGGATTTCAACTCATTTGAACTCATGCACTGAACCTCTTAAAAGGTCAATTTTAAAATATTTTTAAAAGTGGGAGACCCTTAAGCCAGGAGAACCTGAGTTCAAAAATGAACTCAGAACTCAGACACTTACTAGCTGTGTGACCCTGGGCAAGTCATTTAACTCTGATTGCTTCAAAAAAAAAAAGAAAAGAAAAGTGTGAGAACTACTAGTATCCATAGCTGTGCTTTGGAGGGGAGTAGCACCTAGCATGAGGGGAGGCAGATACTTGTTGGGTGACTGTCAATGAGGGTAAGAACCTTCATGGTACTATACTGCCATAGATGAACCAGCAGAATGAAGATGGGTCTTACTGATTCCAAGCCCAGCGTTCTCTCCGTTGTGCCATCTAGCTGCCCCCATGGGCAAATAGCAAAACCACATTCTCAACCCAGCAGAAACACTGTGTCCAGTGAGGAGCAGCGCCAGAATGTAGTTAGAAAGCATCCAGAATCCTAATTTCCTGTGGTGTAAATCACCCCCTCCACACATGTTCCCCACACAGAGGAGGCAAGGTCCTCATAGACAATCTATGTATTTGTTCATTCTTCCTATAGATGGTTATATATACTTGTGACAGTGTATATTAGGTTGTTTTTTGTTTTGTTTTGTTTTGTTTTGTTTTATTTTGGGGGGGATTCTAATATAAATCCTCTTACTATACTATTGCATTAAATAACTTTCCTCCATGGCAAGAGTTCTTAACCTTGGGTTCATAAATTTGTTTTTAAAGATTATTTTGATAACTGCATTTCAATATCATTGATGTCCTTTGTGATTCTATTATATTATTTAAAAACATTATTCTGGGAAGGGTTTTATAGGCTTTATGAGATTGACAAAGAAATCTTTGACACACAAAAAAAAGGTTAAGAACCCCTGCTCTAAGCAAATTGTGTCCTACTGAAATCTATATATATTATGAGAAACTCATTCTGGATGTGTTGATTCATAGAGTACCTTGAATCTGGGGTGGCCATCCCTCATTGGACCTGGCCTGCAAGTGAGATCATGTGTATTTATAAACGTATAAAATCGTCCTTATTGTTTTTAGTATTATAAATTGTCTCATATTATATTTGATGGATTTCACATAGAAACAGTCCAAAAATAACTCTATTGTTGTTGTTGCTGCTATTTAGTCATTTCAGTCATATCTGACTCTTTGTGACCCCATTTGGGGTTTTCTTGGCAAAGATACTGGAATTGGTTTGCCATTTCCTTCTCCAGCTCATTTTACAGATGAGGAAACTTAGGCAAACAAGATTAAGTGACTTGCCCAGGGTCACACAGCTGGTAAGTGTCTGAGGCCAGATTTGAACACAGGAAGGCGGGTGTTCCTGACTCTAAGTCTAGCACTCTATTCACTGCACCACCTAGCTGCCTCTGCTATCCTATTATGGTTCTTTTATATTTTATCATCAGTGTACTATTGCACATGTAAATAAAATTATTTCTGTTTATACTCTAGTAAAAGGATTGGAATGTAAGCTCATCTTCTGTAGGCTCACTGAAATCATCTTCAGTATTCTTCCAATAGCAGAAGAAATGATAGCTAGGATATGTATGTCAACCTGTTTGCACACAGCTTTGATTTCTTCTACTGGGTCTCTATACTTTGACAGCTTTTCATTCTACCTAGTTTGAAGGTTATAAGGATTCAGTATGGTGACATCTAGGGCTACACTGGAACTAACTCCCACTGACATACAAGAACCAGCTGCTGTATTTTCAGTGTGAACATTTAAATCACCTTGGTTTATTGTTTTGTTTATTGTCTAGACAAGGGTCATCAACTGATGGCCTGAGGACCAAAACCAGACTTACCTTTAAACTAAGAATGGTTTTTACATTAAATTATTGTACAGATTATTTATTTAAATTATTTACCTTAATTATTTAATTTATTTAAAAAGATAAAAACCATAATTAGCTCATAGAGCTGTACAAAAATGGGTGGCAGATCAGACTTGGCCCCTGGGCCATAGTTTAGTATCTCTGAAAACATAGTTTATTCATGTGTGTGTGTGTGTGTGTGTGTGTGTGTGTATAAAATAACTGTACTTTGTAGTAGAATAAAAAAATTAGGATGTAAGCTTATCTTCTATACGTTCACTGAAAGCATCCTTTACAACTCTGGTAGCCAACAGAATATGTGGAATAATATATAACCTGGAGATTATTTGGTATGGTCCAAGCTATTAAAATGATATTAGGTTTTTATGGGTCAATATGTCTGAGCAATTAATTGCAAAATAAATTCAATCTGTGATGATGCTGTGGTAATAGTAAAATTATTTATTTTCTTTGGGATATTTTGAGAGCTGTATTTGTAGTATGAGGATTTGTTACTTGTTTTAGTCCATGAAAGTCCATGAGCTTTATATATGTGTGTGTGTGTGTGTGTGTGTGTGTGTGTGTGTACGTTAAATAAGTATGTATGCATATTGAATATGTATGTAATATAATTCTAGCATCAAATCATGTCTTATTAGGTATTTCATAGGTACTAAATGTAAACAGCCCTATAGGTAGATACCTTTTTAGTTTCCAGTTCTTTGTTACTACAAAAGAAAATTGCTGTTTTTTGTACAAATAAGTCTTTTCCCTCTGGCTGATCTCTTTGGGCCATAGGACTAGTGGTGATAACACTAGATTAAAGAATATGAACAGTTGAGTGACTTTTTGGTCGTAGTTCCAAGTTGCTTTCCAGAATGGATGGATCAATTCACAAACTCATTAAAAATCCATTAATATTCCTATCTTCCTGCAGCTCTTGTGTTCTTCCCATTCCATCAATTGTCATTTTCCTTTTTGTTGTCTTTACCAATCTGATAAGTGTCGCTTCCTTTTTAAAAGTCACCTGAGTCATTGGCTTTTCCTGTTCTGCACCCAATAAGGGGATGGTTTCATCATCTCAAAACTCAAGAAGAATTCTTCAATGCTGAAGGTCACACATAACCTGAAGTGGCCAATGAGTATGTTGTTCTGGAGGTGCTCAAGTCCTGAGCAACAGGTGGTGCTGTGCATAGAGTGCCAGACCTGTAGTCAAGACAACTTATCTTCATGAGTTCAAATCTGGCCTCAGACACTTAGTAGCTGTGTGAACCTGGGCAAGTCACCTGACCTTGTTTGCCTCAATTCCTCATTTGTAAAATGAGCTGGAGAAGGAAATGGCAAACCATTCTAGTATCTTTGCCAAGACAACCCCAAATGCAGTCATAGAGTCAGACATGACTGAAACGACTGTACAACAACGAGAAATTCATGAACCCCAGTTAAGTGTTTGAACAAGCACTTATGTATATTATCCAATGCTTCTGCTTTCCAGTTTTATTCAGAATCTTTATAGTCACCTCTCTTGCCAAAACCTAAATACTTTACAACTGCTCTCTTTCTGGGTTGTCAGTCAATCAGTCAACTAGGATTTATCAAATGCCTCCTATGTGCCAGACATTATTCTTAGAACTGGATATAAAAAGAAAAGCTAATCAGTCCCTACTCGCAAGGAGCTCACAGTCTAATGGGTTGGTCCTTCCTCTGTTTGCAAGTTCCCTGCTAGCTAGCATTCAAGAAAGCAAAATTGGCACAGATTCAGATAACCACCTGCATTTCCACATATTGTCACACACACACACACACACACACACACACACACACACACACACACAC
>NW_020954559.1:36717447-36738823 GCF_900497805.2 Vombatus ursinus
CACACACACACACACACACACACACACACACACACACACACACACACACCCTATACTAAAAACGAACACTTAAAATAATACCATTTTCAAAGATAGCAAACTTAAAAGCAGCAGCCCCAAAGGGTAGGGAGGCAAGAGCTACATGGATGACTTCCCCTTCATGGAATTCTCCCTTAGCGAAATAATAAAGCAAGAGAGTAAAATAAGGTAGATTAAAGCTCTTTCTTCCCCCTTCCATCCCAGGAAAATACAGTGGGGAGTCTCCAAAGTAATCTAATCAACAGAACCATACTTTTTTGTCTACCACGGAATTCTAAACATATTCTTGATTAAATTGAGTTTGCAAACAAAAATTAATTTAGCTTTTCTTGAATAAACCAAAATTAGCCATCTTTTTAATTTAATTTTTATTCTGAACTTAACAAATGCCCTAAAAATGAGTATTTCTATAAACGAAGTATAACACAAAAAAGATTGCATATGAAAATGTGAGGATAGAAAAGTTTGCCTTTTAAAGGATAAAAATTTAAAATTCCACATATTACTTTGAAACTATTTTCTGCTTGCTTCCCTTTTCTCTGTACTTTTAAAAATGTTTCAATGAGCCTGTTGTACTTCTTTTCTTCCTTTTTTTTTTTCTGGCATTGCTACTTTCCTAATAACAACAACACAAAATTTGTAACAAATAACTATAGTAAGCAAAACCAAATTCATATAGTGGCTATGTCCAAACACACACACATCCTACATATACCCTATACATCATATATGTGTGTATACATATTCATATACACATGTATAAAATCTCGTTTCTTAGCTTGTGTCCATCACCTATCTGTGAAGCAGTAGATAACATGCTTCATTATAGGTCCTCTGGAGACGTGGTTGGTCATTTCTTTGATCAAATTTCTTCAGACTTTCAAAATTCTTTTTCGTTTAAAAAAATTTTTTTTTTATTTATTTTGTTCTGAACTTAAGAAATAAAACAAGCATTTCCATAACGTGGTAGAATAGAAAAGAAAAGATGATTGCACATGAAACTGCAAGTCTATTATGTACAACTTGCTATTCCTTATAAATACATAATAAAGTCATCATGTAACTTTCTTTTATTTTTCTTCCCTCCCCCTCCCCCTGCCCTAGAGATGGCTACCATTAGACACACATGTATGTATGTGTATGTGGGTATATGTATATGTGTATGTGTATATACATATATATGTTTGTAAAATCATTCTATACATACTTCTATTTATCAGTGCTTTCTCTGGATACATATAGCTTCTTCCTTCGTAGATCTTTTGTAGTTAATTTGGGTATTTAGAATAGCCAAAATAAGTTGTTCTTAAAACAATATTGCTGTTACTATATACAACGTTCTCTTGGCTCTGCTCATTTTGCTCTTCATTATTTTGTGCAAGTCTATCCATGTTTTTCTAAGATCATTGAGCTCATCATTTCTTATAGTGCAGTAGTATTCCATCACAATTATATACCACAACTTGTGCAGCCATTCCCTAATTGACAGGCATCCCTGCAATTTCCAGTTCTTTGTTACTCCAAAGAGAGCTGCTATAAATATTTTAGAATATATAGGTTCTTTTCCTTTTCCTCTAATCATACTGGGAAACAGACCTAGTAGTGGTGTTGCTGGATCAAAGTATATAGGCAGCTTTATAACTCTCTGGGCATAATTCCAGATTGCTCTCTAAAATGGTTGTATCATTTCACAGTTCCACCAACAGTGATTTGGTGTCCCATTTTTTCCAAATCCTCTCCAACATTTGTTGCTTTTCCCTTTGGTCATTTAAGCTGATCTGATAGGTGTGAAATGATATCTCAAGGTTGTTTTAATTTGCATTTCTCTAATCAATAATGATTTAGAGAATTTTTATATGACTAAAATTGTTTTATTACCTCATTTCCTATACTCATTCCTCCTATTTCTTTTTCTTCTTTTACTGCTATTGCTAGAATTTTCAATACAATATTGATAATATTGATGACAGTTGGCATTCTTGTTTCACATCGGGTCTTATCAGGAAGGTTTCTAGCTTATCACCATCACAAATATTGATAATTTCCTAGTGGTTTTAGGTAAATGCTTTTTATCAATTCAAGGGAAAATCCATTTATACCTATACTTTCAAGTGTTTTGAATAGAAATGAATGTTGCACTTTACCAAAAGATTTTTCTGCATCTATTGATATAATCATATGAATTTTGTTACCTTTATTATTGATATGATCAATTACATTAGTAATTTTCCTTATGTTAACAAAGTTCTTTTTCTTTTCAGTATCATGGCTTTTTTTTTTCTCCTGATTCGACTAACTTTACTTGGCATCATCAGTTCATACCTCCCAGGATTCTATGAAATGGTCTCTCTCATCATGTCTTTTCATACAATAATATTTCATTATATTCCTATACTACAATCTATCCAGCCATTTCTCAATTAATAAACATCCCTTTAGATTCTAATTATTTTCCCTTTTTTTTCTTTTAATCTCTCCTTCAGGATCAAGAAGTTTCTTTTATTTGAGACTATTTCCTTCCCAGTATTACCCTTCCTTTTAACTTCCACACCCACCTCTTTCTCTGTTGAATTTGGTTATGTGTACACCAAATTATGTGTACATGAATTCATATGCAGGTATATGTGTGTGTTTGACCCCCTTTGTCCAGTTCTTATAAGAGTGAGGTTCATCTGCTACCAGCTCTGTTTTATCCCATCCTCTATGTTTGTATATTTTTCTTCTCACACACCCTACTTGTAAAAAATAATAAGTTCACTTTATTCTTCTTCCTTTCTACATTGATATATTCCTTTTGCTCTTTCTTTCCTTAGTCTTCAAAACTTCAGCATAGAGTTAAACCACCATTAATTCTCTGCTTTTCTTATTCAATTCCCCTAGTAACCTTTGAAAACATTAAGGTGCCCTATTAGAATGATAGTACTATGTCATTATATAGATCCTTCTAATTATAGGAATAATAAATATTCCTCTTGGCTCTTGTGTCTGCATTTCAAAGTTCCTACTCAGTTCTGGTCATCATTTGCGATGCTTGTGTGTCCTCTGTTATATTAAAAGCTCTTTCTCCCCCTATAGGAGTATACTCAGTTTTTCATGACAAGATATTCTTTGTTATGAGTCTGTATCTTTTGGAATTTTGTATGCCAAGGTATCCTCTTATTTATAACAAAAGCTACTAGGTCTTGTGTGATTGGGACTATGGTTCCTTGGTACTTAAACTCCTTCTTTCTGACTTTCTGACTTCTTACAGCATTTTTTTCTTTGATAAGGAAGCTCTGGCTTTTGGCTATGATATTTCTGAGTTTTCCTTTTGGAGATTCATTCATTCATTCCATTTGGAGATTCATCAGATCACTTTTTCCCATTTTTATTTTGTCCTCTTGCTCTAACAGATCCGGGCAGTTTCAGTTATGACTTCTTGTAATATATTGCCCAGACTTTTTTTTTTTAAATCATCATTTTCAGAGAGTTTGTTGATTCTTAAATTATCTCTCTTTGACTTGTTTTCCAGGTCATTTGTTTTTAATAGCAGATGACTTACATTTTCTTCTTTTGATCTTTTGATTTCCTTTTAATATTTCTTTTTATGCTAGGTACTAGGGACACAAAAACAAAAAACACGAAACAATCTCTGCCCTCAAAGAGCTTGCCCTCTGTAAGAGAACAGCATTCTCAGGGCAGAATATCACCTGAACATTGGTTCCAGAGTCTCAGTAGCCTTGCCAGGGTCCTGGGGAGATGACAAGAAGAGATTCTTTGTTGCCTAGCAACATCTATTATCATTCATTTCAGATTGTGAGTGATACAGAAAGCTTGTTACATAAATCCTCCGTAGGTACTTTTCCAACCTAGTTTCTCCAAGGCTATTCCAGGAAAACACAAGCACTGATACCTCCTACCAAGGTAGAAAAGCTTCAAGCATGGACCAGATACTGGACTGTGTGACTTGCTGGAGAACCAACCAAGATAAGTTGGAAAGGGTTCATAAGTCAGTCAGCATTTATTAAGTGCCAAGCACTGTGCTATGTGCTAGGGATACAAAGAAAAGCAAAAGATAGTCCCTGATCTCAGGACTTTACAATCCAATGGGGGACACAACATGTAAATGACTATGTATAAATAAGCTATATACAGGATAAATGGAAAATAAATAATACAAGCAAAGTATTAGAATTAAGAGGGATTGGGAAAGGCTTCCTGTAGAAGGTAGAATTTTAGCTAGGACTTTAAGGATTAGTTGAGAAGGAAGATGGTTGCAAGCATGAGGGACAGCCTATGAAAATACTCAGAGCCAAGAAATGGAGTGTCTTGTTCAAGCAACAACAAAGAAGCTGGTGTTACTGGATGGAAAAATAGGTATGAGGGTGGGGTGTAAGGAGACTGGAAAGATGAGATGGGGCTAGCTGTGAAAGGTTTTGAACACCAAACAGGGAATTTTATATTTCATCCTGGAGGTGATAGGGAGTCACTGGAATTTCTTGAATAGGGGGATGAGCTAGTTAGATCTACAATAGCAGCCTAATGGAGGATGGACCATAGAGGAGAAAGACTTATGGTTGGCAGACCAACTAGCAAGTTATTTTAGTATTTCATGCATGAGGAGATGATGGCCTGTACCAGGGTGGTGGCAATATCAGAGGGAAGAAGGAGTGTATTTAAGAGATGTTGGAAAGGTAAAATCAACAGGCCTTGGCAATAGATTGGGTATGGGGGATGGAGGTGAGAGAAAGTAAGGAGTTGAAAAGGATAGCACCTAGGTTGTGAGCCTGGGGGATTGGGAGAATGGTGGTACCCAAGATAGTAACAGAGACGTTTGAAAGTGGGGAGGGTTGGAGGGGGGTAGGAAGATGAAAAGTTCAGTTTGGGAAGTATTGAGTTTAAGATATTCACAGGACATCCATTTTGAGATGTCTAATGGGCAGAAGATATGAGATGGGAGGTCAGCAGAGAGATTGGGGCTCTATACGTAGATTGGAGAAGAATCAGCATGAAGATGATAATTGAATCCATAAAAGCTTATGAGATCACCACATATAGAAGAGGAAGAAAAGAGGGTATAGGACATAACCCTGGGAGTCACTCATAGAAATCAAGTTCAACATGAATGAAGATCTAGTAAAGAAGAATGAGAAGTGGTCAGATATGTAGAAAAAAATCAGCAGAGAGTATGGTACCTAAAACCTAGAGAATATTAAGGAAAAGAGGGTGATCAACAATCTCGAAGGCTGCAGAGAGGTCAAGTAGGATTGAGAAAAAGTCATGTGATTTGGGAAGTAAGAGATTTTTGGTAACTTTGGAAAGTAGTTTTGGTTGAATGATAAGGTCAGAAGCCAAATTGGAGACGGTTTAGAAGAAAGTGAGAGGAGAGAAACTGGAGGTACCTATAGGTGGTCATTCAAAGGGATTAGCCCCAGAGGGCAGAAGAGATATGGGACAAGAGTTAGTGGGGATGGAGAGATTTACTGAGGATTTTTTGAAGATGGAGGAGACGTGGGCAAGTCTGTAGACAATAGGAAAGCAGCCAGTAGATAGGGAGAGACTGAAGATAAGTGATAGAATGAGGATGGTAGAGAGAGTACATGACTGGAGAAGGCAGGATGGAATGGGATCACTTGTGCAGGAAGAGGAGTTTGCCATGGTAAAGAGAAGTGCTATTTCTTCCTGTGAGACAGGTGAGAAGGAGGAGATAGTGGCAGAAAGCATATTAATGACATGAGATGAAGAAGAGGGAAGAAGATGGAGCTCTCAGTGAATGGCCTCAGTTTTTTCAGTAAAACATGAAGCAAGGTTCTCAGCTGAAAAAGTGGGAGGAGGGGGAACCATTGAAAGTTTGAGGAGTGATAAAATGTTTTGGAAGAGCCACTGTATAGAGTGGGATAGTAAGTTAATTAGGGTGTAAAAAGATTGCCTAGTAGCAGTGAGGGCTCAGTTAAGTTTATGTAGCATTAATTTGTAGTGGATCCAGTTAGAATGGCTACAATGATTTTCTCCACTTTCATTCAGTAGCATGAAAGCACTGGATTGTGTAAGTGATCCATGGCAAAAGTTTGGTAGGGCATAATTGATGATATAAAAAGAGGACAAAGTACTTAAGAGAAGAGAACAGTGTAGAATTGAACTGGTTCAACAAGGAATCAGGATGGGGAAAAGTGGGGAGAATGTGCCTAGTGTAGGCGTGATAGTCCAGGGAAGAAGAGAAAGTTTGATGGATTGGAAATCACAGCATTTATAAAGAGAAGCAGAGACATTCTCCATTTGATAAATGTCCAAAGGGTATCAACAGGCAGTTTTCAGAAGAAGAAATCAAAGCTATCAATTATCACATAAATGCTCTAAATCACTACTAATTAGTGAAGTGAAAATTAAAATAACTCTGAAGTACCACCTCTTACCTATCAGATTGGCTAACATGACAGAAAAGAAAGAAGGCAAATGTTGGGGCAGGGTAGGAGTGGGATATGGAAAAATAGGAACACTAATGCACTGTTGGTTGAGTTGTGAACTGGTCCAATTATTCTGCAGAACAATTTTGAACTTTACCCAAAGGGCTATAAAACTGTGCATACCCTTTGATACAGCAATACCACTCCTAGATCTGTATCCCAAAGGATCAAAGGAAAAGGGAAAGGACCTATATATACAAAAAATATTTATAGCAACTCTTTTGTGGTGGCAAAGAATTGAAAATTGAGTGGATGCCCATCACTTAGAGAATGGCTAAACAAGTTGTGATATATAATTGTGATGGAATACTATTGTGCTATGAGAAATGATGAGCAGGATGCTTTCAGAAAAACTTTGAAAGACTTACATGAGTGAAGTGAGCGAAACCAGGAGAACATTGTACACAGCAACAGCAATATTGCAATGATGACCAACCATGAAAGACTTAGCTACTCTGATGAATACAGTGATCCAAGGCAATTCCAAAGGACCCATGATGAAAAATGCTATCCATCTCCAGAAAGAGAACTGATGATCTCTGAATAAAGTTTGAAGCGTACTTTTTTACTTCCTTTATTTTTCTTGCTTTTTTTTGCATACTATGGAAATATATTTTGCATGACTTCACATATATATAATTTCTATCATATTGCTTGTCTTCTCAAAGTGTGGGGGAGGGTTAGGAGGGAGAGAATTGAGATCTCAAAATTTTTAAAAATGAGTGTAAAAAAATAAAAAAAGTTTAAAAAAAACAAAAAGCAGCATTTTATATTGGAAGGCAGAAGGAAAGGTGGAAAGCCAGTGGACTGTGATCAGATAAAGGGATGTCAGAGTTTATGGACATGAAGGTGACATGTTTGTAGGTGATGGAAAGACCAAAAGCATGATAATCTTTGTGGGGTGGGATGAAGGAAGAGGCCATGGAAAATGAATAATTCTAGAAACAGTGAGGTTAGAATATTTGAGAGA
The DNA here is from genome assembly GCF_900497805.2 of Vombatus ursinus. NCBI lineage: Eukaryota > Metazoa > Chordata > Mammalia > Diprotodontia > Vombatidae > Vombatus > Vombatus ursinus. Next base: position 36,724,900 of record NW_020954559.1, read on the forward strand.
TTATCAAATTTGAGCTTCCCTAGTATGAGGGAAGGAGTTGGGGAGGAAAGATTGTGAGCCAACTACTAAACTCATTGAGATAGGAAGGAGAGTATCCTCATAACCAGAAGGCTGACCATCACATGGTGATTTTTTTTAAGCTATAGCAGCTTAAGGAGGAGTTATAATTAGTACCAATGAAGAAATAAAATTCTTAATCATTCAAGCAATCACCAAATATTTACTAAGTTCCTATTCTCTGTTGGGTACTGTGTTAAGCACAGGAAATATTGAAGGGAATATAAGTAGGCAGCAGTCAGATGGTCTAGTGATAGAGTGATGGACCTGAAGTCAGGAAGACCTGCTTCAGACACTTGTTTAGCTGTGTGACCTTGGGCAAGTCATTTAACCTCTTAGTTTCAGTTTCCTCATCTATAAAATTTAGATGATAATGTTGTGAGGACCAAATGAGAGAACATATTCCAAGAATTTTGCAAACCTTAAAGTATTACATAAGATGCTTTATATTCTTAGTTCTTCTATTATTATTATTATTATTGGTAGTAGTAGTAGTTATAGTAGTAGTATAAGAAGTAGTAGTAGTGGTGGTGGTGGTAGTAGTGGTAGTAGTAGTAGTAGTAGTAGTAGAATTAGTTGTAGTAGTGGTGGTGGTGGTAGTAGTGGTAGTTAGTAGTAGTAGTCAGGCTTCATTTGTGCTACTTTGGGGTCAAGTTTATATACTTGGAGCTTCACTATTATAAAGTTAAAGTGAGGCAGAAAGAATTCCTTATGAGATTCACAATCAGGGGTAGGGATGAGAAGAGAGAAAATAATGGGGAAATAAATAGGGCTCAGCTTCCATCTGGGGAACTAAGCACAAATTAACATAAGCTAAATGGTTCTAAATCCTGCATGAAGCTCTGCTAACTATCTAAGCCCAAATCCCCCCAGGAGCATCTGACCTGTGAATCACTAGAAAACATTCATTTCGAATGCTTTAATGACTAGCATAGGAAAATCATGAGCCAGAAATCACAGACTCACAGATTTTCCCTCAGGATATACAGAGACCTCCAACACTTCATTCATCTACCTGTGCATTAAGAGGGTACTTGTGGCCATTTTATAGTCAAATAGAGAGCAACTTAGTCTGGGTCAGGGAACTGTCAGGACAAAATGCATGTTGATTTAGGATTTTGTTTATCTACAACCTGCTAATATGGACACTCTAGCTTCATGAGAGGATAGATATAATAATAAAGTAAGCAAACAAAGGACCTGAAAGACAACCTAACCATATATGACCAGGGTCTAAATGATATCAAATTGACCTAATAAGAATCAGGCTGATAGCTACACTTTTTGTGGTAGCAAAGAAATGGAAACAAAGATGATGCTTATCAATTAGATGGCAAAACAAATTGAGGTACCTGAATTTAATGGAATATTACTGATTGTGAGAAGCTATGTATATAAAGATCACTGAGAAGTATGAGAAGGTATAGCTGAATAGAAGGAGTAAATAAGTAGAACCAGGAAAATACTACACATGATTACAGCAATGTAAATAGATGCATAACATGAAACCAAAAACTAGATAAATATAATGATCCAATGTGTCCCTGGAAAATAATAGAGAAAATATACCTCTGCTTTGCTGAGGTGGGGGACTATGGGTGGAGAACATTTGCATATATACTGTCAGACTCAGGTGATGAGTGAATTCATTTCTAAAATGGCTTTTTTTTTCTTTCATTTTAATTCTGTTGCAAAGGATGGCTCACCAATTAGGGATGGAGAAGAAGAAACATAGACCAAAAATAAGTAGTTAAAAAAGATATTAAAAAAATATTTAAATAATCAGACAGTAGGCTTGTTAAACCCAAAGGAAATTTAGTAACAATTTTTTAAATGTTGTATTTTCCACTGCTCATTTCTACTTCTTCCATACCTGATTGTTCTGTATTGGGAGAGGGGGGATAGGAAATGCTGGGTGCATTTGATATGGAGAGGTATTTATATTTACTTAGTTTGATGATGGGGAGCAAAACAACCCTGGATTTAAGGACAAATAACACCAATTCTGTGAGTCAATTAGAAAGGTGGCTCTTGGATAATCTATTTACAAAATTAGTTTATCTTAGTTTAGTCTCTTATCAAACTAATTGATAGTACCTAGAATAGCAGCTCTTGACAGTTTTAATTTATTTCTCAAATAAAAAATTAACATTAGCTCTTTAAGCCTGACCCTAATACAGTAACCCAAGAATGGATGAAGTGAATTAATGAAGTGTTTAATCAGTACCTACTATGTAACTAGAACTAAATTTTCTGCTCTGGACTTATGGAAGAAATATAAAATATAGTCACTTTCTGCAAAGTTCTTAACATACAGTGGGGAATTGGGGGTGTAGAATAGCAAAAGTGTGACAATTAGAGAGCTGTGACAGCAACTTAAGTCATAGGAGCTAGGTTCAAGTACTAACTCAGCCATTTATTATGTGTGTTACTTTGGACAAGTCACTCAATTTTCCTGCGCATCAGTTTTGTAAAATAAGAGGGATGGTCCCTTCTATCTCTGAAATTATGTGATACTGAAGAGAGGGTGTGCTGCTGGGGTGGAGGGGTGGTCATAGGATTACAAATTTAGACCTGGAAGTGAACTTAAAGGCCATAGTCCAGAGGTTCTTAAGTTTTTTGTGTGCCATGGACTCCTTTGACAATCCAGCAAAACCTAGATACCCTCTATCAGGAAAATGTTTCTAAAATGCACAAATAAATCACATAGGTTCACAAACGAAATCAATTACATTGAAATACAGGCATCAATTTTTTTTTTAAAGTTCACAATCCCTGGATTAAGAACCTCTGATCTAGACTAACCCAACCATTTTATAGATGAGAAAACTGAGATCAAAAGAAGTGTTTTGCCCAAAATCACACAGGGAGTGAAAGGTAGGATTGATCCAGGTCCTATGATTCCAAATCCAGCAGTATTTCCGTTGTACAACACTATGCCTTGGTATGAGTTGGGGAGGGGGCTGCAGATAGAGTTCTGGAATTGGAGTCAGGAATATCTGGGTTCAAATCTTGTTTATGACACTCACTAGTCATGTGACCATGGGCAAGTTGCTTCTCTTTGCTGAGCCTCAATTCCCTCATCTGTAAAATGAGGATAACTATACCAATAGTACTTCCCATACAGGGTTGCTGAGAGATGCCAATGAAACAAGATATGCAATACACTTAGATTAGAAAACTTCAGCCGTGGTAGATGCCAAATGCTGGGCGCTGCAAAAAGTAACAAGTCTTCTGCTTGTGCTTCTTGACTTGAGCCCCATATTGGAGGCTTCTGGCTTCTGAATTTGTTCCTTTGGTCCTAAGAAACTTCTAAGTGTGAGTAATAAGCTACTTGTTTCCATAGGCTCCTTATTCTCCAGGCCATTTTCATCAAATTAATATATGTTAAACTAGTATAAGAGGTTAACATAGCCCACTGACTTCACTTGGTAGAAGTTTTATGTTATTCAACTCAACTCAGTAAATATTTAGTAAGCTCCTACTGCAGGCAGAACCTTATGCCAAGCAACAATCTGGTATATTGGTAAGAGTACTAGAGCAGGAGTCAGGAGACATGGGTGCAAGGAATATATGACCTCAGACAAATCACTTGATCTTCTCCAGGCCTCAATTTCTTAATCTATAAAAGAGAAATTGGACTATTTAAACTCAAGAGCATCTTCCAACTGCACATTTTATGATCCTGTTGCAAAAAGAGTTCAGAAGAAGAAGTGTGGACCAGAGTAGACAGGAAAGCCCAGAAGAGGCAAAATTTGAGGAAAGGGAGAAAAAAATTTGAGATGCTCCAATGGACTTAATGAAAATAACTGCCCTCCTTCTAAGACCAACATACAAAGTGATTTCAACAATGTAAACAAAGAAGAACCCCAAAACAATCAAAAGAATTTCGTAAAATTATAAAGACCAAGTATGGTCCCAGTGAAGGGATATGAGAAGACAGCCTTACATTATTCCTTTGCAAAAGTGGGAGAACTTTGGATATGGTACTTTGCACATATCTTAAGACTTTTTTTGATATATTGATCAGTTTTGCTGGGGTTTTTCCCTCTTCCTCTTTTTCTTTCTTTTTTTTAAATATTATTTGTTATTTAGAATGGCTCTCTGGAAGGGAGTGGGGGGCAACTGGTATTTTAACGATGAGAAAAGATAATAAAATTTTAAGAAAAAAGAAAAGACTAGGAGGCAAGAGAAATGCAATAGTTTCTTTATTTACTCAGAAGATCTAGGGGATAATAACACAGGACAACTCCCATTGAGACATCTCTGACTGCAAACCATGGATGCATTCCTTTTCTTCCCCTGTTTCTGCTCCCATGTCTTCTATTAACACTTCCTCTGGCTCCCCACTGATGAGACAGAAAGGTTAAACAATATAGCCAATATGGTATAATACCAGGGGCAAGCACCAAAGCAGATTACCATGAATCACCATATATCAGAATGAGAAGTAAGCTTAGAGATCCTCCAAGTTGATACCCCATTTTACATTTTAGAAAACTTAGATTCATACAAGTAAAGTGATTTATTGGCTAGTCACATGGTTGTTGATAATAGAACTTAAAATGGCGCTCAGTTCTTATGACTCACTAATGAGAGGCTGAGTGACATTGGCTTTCTGACTGGCCAGAGGAATTGCTATGGACTTAATATTTGTATTGACACTATGCCCTCCAAACTGCCAGGCAATGCTATCTGCTCAGCTGCTGTGCCTTCCAGACTAACAGGCCTTGGTGTTTGTCCTGTACCCTAAGGCACACTGAACCTTCCTTCAACAAGAGGTCTCGGCCCAAGCACCACTTAATGGTTATTTTTTTGGGCTCAGAGTGAATGTAAATAGTAACTGTTTCTCTTTTGGCTGGCAACTCTGAAGGTCTCCCCTCCAAATTTGATTTTTATTATTATTATTATTAAAGGTACCATTCTTGACTCACTGCTTAAAGAGGCCTATTCACTGAATAGACATTGCCTCACTCAAAATGAGAACCTGAAAAGGCCTTAGCTTAAAAAAGGCTTTTGGGTCTCCCATTGCATCCTGGGTCATCTCCAGTTATCCTGATGAATATCTGGCCATTGGACCCAGATGGCTCTGGAGGAAAAAGTAAGACTAGTGACCTTGCACAGCCCTCCCTCACTCAAAACAAAGTCAATTGCAAGCCATGCCATCATCTCCCTGGTGTCATAGTCCTTTTCGAGAATGAAGGGCTAACACACAACAGCAAGCAATTGAACCTTCCTATTTACAAAGTGTCTCAAAAGTCTTGTCATAGGGCAGCTAGGTGGCCCAGTAGATAGAGCACTGGGCCTGAAGTCAGGAAGACTCATTTTCCTGAGTTCAAATTCAGCCTCAGGCACTTACTATCTGTGTAATCCCGGCCAAGGCATTTAACACTGTTTGCCTCAGTTCACTCATCTGTAAAATGATCTGGAGAAGAAAATGGCAAATCACTCGAGTATCTTTGCCAAGAAAACGCCAAATGGGGTTCTGAAGAATCAGACACAACTGAACAACAACAACAAAAATAGATACACGGCCTCCTTTTATTAGAATGTGAACTCCTTTTGAGTAGAGATAATCTTGCTTTTCTGTTTTTATTCTCAGTGCTTAATACAATGCTTGGCACATTGTAAGCTCTTAAATAAATGCTTTTTCTTTCATTTATTCCCAGTCCCCCATTCTTTCCACTATATGTTGCCTCCTTATGACACTATACCCAATAGAATATAAGCTCCTTGAGGGCAGGAGCTGGTTCATTTTTGTCTTTGTACCCCCAAGGCCTAGAAATTACTGTAACATGTAATATCTGATCAATAAGAGTTTATTCATTAACATGGTGAGAGGTGATGGAAAATCAGACATAGTGTCTTCTCTTACTCTGGTATGGAGTTCTTCTGACTATGAAAACATTCCATAAGGAGGATTTTTGTGGAACAAAGATGCTTTCCCTCATATCTTTGATGTTACAGAATACCCCAGATAGTAAAAATGCCTCTAGTTTCTAGTGGTCATGAATTGATTTGGTAATCTTCAGCCTTCCCCTTTCTTTCCCTAGAAAACCTAATCTGATCCCTCAAAAAACAAACAAACAAACAGCATTTGTATTTGTAGTTTTTATAAGCCAGGGTGTTCCTTAACCCTTGCTGCAACCACCTTCTACCATACAGATGGTTCCTCTGCAATACCCATATTATTGCAAAGTAACATGACCAGAAGTATGAAACTGAATAGCCCCAAGAAGAGCTAACACAAGGGACCATAGTGGAAGGGTTGAGAGAGTTTGAAAGCTCTGGCAGAAATTTTAATGGGTGAGGAGCATTTTGTTTCTTCTCTTCCCCCTGCTAGGAACTTGTTCTCTCTGTCTCATGCTTTCAAAATCTGATCTGGCAATATATGCTCAGTGAGCATTCACTCTTCCCAAATACTATTCCCAGGGAAAGGAGTAATTATAGATCTAAGAGTAGGTGAAGAAAAGACAACTGATCAGACCACATGAAGTAACAATCAGGACACTGTAGGCTACTGGCTGTGCAAGGAGGAAGGGGGGCTGGAGTTCAATGATGTAACTCCCCCATTCATTTTTTCTTCCCTTGGGGATGTAAAATCAATATGACAAAAGACTTTCCCCAAAAAGCACATTTGGATATGTCTGTGAGAAAACTGGTATGGATGAATAAGACAGAAAGAGTTGATATTTTAATCCATCCCCAAATATTCAGTGCCTACTATATATATATATATATACACCACCTACTACATTATATATAGCACCTACTATATATATATAGCACCTAATATAGATATAGTTCCTACTATATATATATATAGTATATATATATATATATAATAGAGAGAGAGAGAGAGAGAGAGAGAGAGAGAGCCTACTATATGCCAAGCCCTACTAGGAGAGGCATCATTGCTCCAAAATTTCTATACTATACATTTACTATTTTAACTCTACTTCACTCACTAAAGATACTTTAATTTAGGAATGAATGAGATGTCATTTAGGGGTCATACTGAGAATAGGAAAGGAAGCAGTTGTCATTTGTACTTGAAGAGGACCAATGAAATCATGATGTTGGAATCAAAGTTCAGTGTGTTTGACTGACTGATCAGTCCAATACAAGCCCAGAAGGCTCTCCCACAGTTCAAGCACAAATAGTCTGTTTGAACATTTAGGATAGAAATGTCTCTAGTTTTGCACATCTTGTGTTTCTTTTGTGTTACTGCCATTCTGCTTTGCTTGTAGAGCATGGTGGCTTTTTTGATGGAGACATGCCATGCTGGGCATTTGCCAGTGTCTCCCATATCTCACAATCAATACTAAAGTTCTTCAGAAAGACCTTAAGGAATGTACTTATATCACTTTTTTTTCTGACCTCCATGTGAGCATTTGCCTTATGCAAGTTTGTAAATAGTCTTTTGTAAAATAGTCTTTTAGATAAACATGCATTGGGCATTTGGGCTACATTGCCAGTTCATTAGCATTTCACTCTCTGCAGAATTTAAATGCTTGGCAATTCAGCTGAGAGAGGACCTCAATGTCTGGTCTTGCCAGGTAATCTTCAAAATCTTCCTAAGATAATTCAAATGGAAGCAGTTCAATTTTCTGGCATAGTGCTGGTAATCTGTCTAAGTTTCATGGGCATATAACAATGAGTTCAGCACAATGGCTCTATAGACCATAGACCATAGACTAATACCCATAAGGGAAGGGGGCAAACAGAAGTAAAGCTAGTTATAAATTGTGAGAGGCTAAACAACCCCTTCAATAAGAGCCCAGGGTTCTTAAAGAAAAACTAGCAAGATCTGTGCATGCACAGTGACATCTTAAGTTTTGAGTAGTACTCTAGGGGCATGATTAGACATAGCAAGCCTAGAACTCATTCCCATTTAGTTGAAGTGGGCAGCTGGAGCCTCACATGACATCTGGTGGCTTATTGGATATAGCACTCCAGGCCAAGTGGGGTTTGACTCTCTCTCCCATCGCCCATCCCCTTGAAAGGGGCAATAGCTTTACATTTCCATTCTCCTTAGATAAGAAATTCAATAATTATCATTTTCTAGGCTAAGTATCTAGCAATAGTAAGAATATAAACATTATGACCGAGGGACTGAGGATAACTGCAATGCCATTTCAATCCAAAATTCTAGTTCTACTTTTATGTTTAGAACATTAAACCAACACTAATCCATCTACCAGTGGGTGGAGCCCACCAATGTCAGTGACACTCCTATTTTATGGCTTTGCTTTTTCATCCCTCTATTGGCAAAACTAGGGCAGCCTAATAATAAAAGAGTCAAAGGTGGCTCCCAACATACTCCATGAGAACTTTGGTTCTCTCAGGCTGATCCTCTTTACTGTCCCCATCCAACATATGCCACCTTCACCCTCCCTGGAGGTAGTGTAAAACCCTAAAATCCCTTAGTCTTGTTCTACCTAAACCAATCAATCAGCAAGTATTTAATAAATGTCCACTATGTTCCAGGTACTATTAGGTGCTGAGGATATATGTGGGGAAAAAAAAAGGAAGGAAGGAAGGAAGGGAAACAATCTCTACTCACAATGAACTTACATTCCCGTGGAGGAGATAACAAGTACATACATAAATATATAGACCATAAAGTTAATAAATACAAAAATGTTGTTGTTGTTGTTTGTCTTTCATTCTTTAAGAAGATCATGACATCAGGGAGGTGATACCAGGACATCCAAGTGAATAAGGGCTGTGCAAAGTCACCAGCCTCGTTTTTTCCTCCAGAGTCATTTGAGTCCAGTGGCCAGATATAGATCAGGACAATTGGAGATGGCCCTAGATGCAGTGGGAGACCATGGTCTTTTTAAGCAGGTCACAATTTGTCTGAGGCAACACAGAATCAGTAATTGAGGCTAGGTAAGAAATGAGTCAGAGAATGGCCACTTTTAGATAAAAAAAAAAAATCAATCTGAGATGGGAAGACTTTCACAGGGTTTCTGGCCAAAACAAAAACAACTGGTATTTACATTCACTTTGAGCCTATCAGGGCCCAAACAATGAACAAGTGGGGTTTGGCCTGGGACCTATTGTTGGCCAGTCAATGAGAGCCAGAGTGATTTGGGTTTAAGGCATGGTCCTTAAGAAAGAATCTAGCTTGTAAGCCCCAAGATACCTTGAGAGGTTTTAGTGATTAAAATTTACATTCCTTTGGGTAGAGCACTTGCAGGTAAGGTTATGATACCGTATGTGGACAGAGGGAAAGAAAGAAAGAAAGAAAGAAAGAAAGAAAGAAAGAAAGAAAGAAAGAAAAAGAGCTGTCTTGCCCAACTGGCCAGTTCTAGTTGGGTCGCCAGTGGGGCACCTCCTACTACTTCTCACAGAGGTTGTTTGTCCTTCATTCTCAAATTGCACCATGACATCAGGGAGGTGATACCAGAACATTCAAGTGAATTGGATTTAAGTGAGGGAGGGCTCTGCAAAGTCACCAGCCTCAGTTTCTCCTCTGGAGTAATCTGGGTCCAGTGGCAAGATACAGATCAGGATGACTAGATGGTCCTGGGATACCTTGGCCTTTTTAAGACAAAAACATAAGCAAAGTAGTTAAATACAAACACTAACAAATTGAGGATATTAGGAAAAGCTTCATGCTGAAAAAGATGGGTATCCATTAGATTGTAAGCTCCTCTATTAGACTCCTTGAAGGCAGGGTCTGTGTTTTGCCTCTTTTTGTATCCTATAGTGCTTAGTGAAGTGTCTGGTACATAGTAGGCACTTAATAAATGTTTATTGATTCATTGCTTGACCTTCATCTTAAAGGAAGAAAGGAACTCTATGAGGCAGAGATATGGAGGGAGTAAATTCCAGGCATTGGGATAGTCTTTTTAATGATAAAGATAGGCGATAGGATGCTGTGAATGAAGATCAGAGAGAAAACTAGTTTGACTGGATCAGAGTGCAAAAGGGGAATTAATATAAAGAGAGGCAGGAAAGATAGTTTGGGAGCAGGTTATAAAGGGCTAAACAGAGTTTATATGTTATTCTAGACTCAATAGAAAACCACTAGAATTGGTTAAGTAGTGGAGTCATGTGGTCAGATCTGTGCTTAAGGAAGATTATTTTGACTTCAGTGTATAGACTAGAATAGAGTGGAGAGAGCCTTGGGGTAGAGATCAATATGAATGAGACTAGATAATTCTCAGACACATTTCCCTTCACAAACAATGGTGTGTGTGTATGAGTGTGTGTGTGTGTGTGTGTGTGTGTGTGTGTATGTGTGTGTGTGTGTGTGTGTGTGAGTGTGTGTTAGACAAGAGAGAGCCCTCCCTTGGGGAGAGTCCCATTAATGCTGCAGCACCTGACTCATATTGAGGCCATTTAGAGACTTGTCCTGAAAGTGAAAATGTTCCCAGGAAGACTCCCTGGTATTAGATGTCTGGTTCCCAGAGCCCCCCAGGCCTCCCTTCAGGGCCAACATCAGCAATGCAGTCATTCAAATAAGCTGAAATCTATCATATAATGAGTCCCACCATATGATCCTCATCTTTGAGGGGAATGAATAAATCATTGTGCCTCAGGCAGAGTATTTATGCCACAAATTGACCTAGGAAGTGGCACTGCAACACTCTGATAGCAATGGCTGTGATCTAGGAGCAATTTAGGAATGAATGCACCTTTATGCTTTGACCCACTGAAATCCCTGGCACCTGTTGAAACCAGAACTAGGCTAGGCAGAAAATGCTGCCACTAAGAAAGAAGGGGAAACAAAATCCTTTACTGTCAGAGTCCTGCAGCCAAGGCCTAATGGATGCACCCCTGCCGGCCCTCAGCTTACCTGGGAGCCAGAAGAAACTGAACAGTTCGTTCTCCTCCATGACAGAACCCAGCGGCTTACCTGAGAGCCGTCCCTCACATTGGCCTTTTGCCATACGGGCCAAGCTTCTTCAGTGAGAGATTCTCTCTGACTGATTGAGTTCCTTCTTGGAATGTGAAGCTGTCCTTTTTCTGTATTGTGCTCTGTCTCAGCAGGTTTCTCATTTTTAATTAATATTTTCCATAAATAATGCAGTCACAGATCCTTTCCTAAGGATGGCTAACTTCAACCAAGACTATTAGTATTGATGAATGGTACTAAGTCTTTATTTAGTCCTGGATATTTAGTACACATATCTAGTGTATGTGACCAGTGGAGGAGGCAAAAGGAAAGATCTCCTCACAGATAGGGTAGTAAATAAAAGCAGTTTAACTATATTCATATCCACTACAAAATTCAAGTCACAACAATAATAACTTGCCTTTCTGAGAAAAGTGATTTGTTAAAGGATGTGTGTATACTCTTTGCATACAAAATGCTTCCAAAGTGCTCTGTCCGATGCTGCTTAAAACATCACTGTTACCTGACTCCTTAATTGGGAAGATTTGTATTAGGATGACCAATTTTCTTTTCTTTCTCTCATGACAATATATGTGCAGGAAACATGGGCCCAAATATATATGTGTGCATGTATGTATAGATATGTGTGTATACACACACACACACACATATAATTGTAAAAGGAATACATTGCATGGTCAATAGTTTTAAAATTAATAGAATTTCAGAGATGGAAGGTTCCTTGGAGATGCTGATCTCTCTCATTTTATAAAACAGAAAGAGACATGGAGAAGATATCCAGTTTCCCCAAAGTCACGTAGTTAATTTGGGGGCTGTCCAGAATTGTCTTGCACCTTTCTGTATTAACCTTCTACTTCAAACAAGTGGACATTCTTGTCTTCATCTACAAATTAAGGCCCACTCATATCCTCAGACCAGTTTTTAACCTTGGACAGGAAGTATAGAAGGAGCATTTCATATTCTTATATATAAACTACTTATACCCTTGCCCAGATCCTCATTTCTTATTCTGTATATTCTTGAACCTGGATCCCTTATTCTTTGCTTACCAATTTCCTGTGTCTACTTTGAAGTCTGCTGCCTGTCCTCCTGGAATTAATCTGCCTGCATCTACAATACTGGCTTCTTTGCCATAGTTGACCTTTCTGGATTCAGCCCCTGCCTTCCAGATTTATAGTAACACAACTCCATTCCTGTGTAGTTAGTCTCCTGGTACTCCCTCCACATGCAAATGCCCACCCTTCACAATCCTTCCTCTATCCTTTTCCCACTAAGTCTACTCTGAAATCTCCTGTGATAGTGGCAGGACCGGGACAAGAAATTCTGGACTCTCTTTCCTTTTTCACCATGCTGCTCTGAAAGATGTTTGGAAGGACGTTTGCGCCCACATGGGCATGGTGAATGTTGTCATCTGGTCACATTCAGGAATCTGGTAATGTTTAAAGGCCCTCATTTAGAAGAAAGGATTGTGTCAGCATTTCTCTTCTGATTCCTATTTTCAGTGATTTTTAATGAAGCATATTTTAAAATGGCTTCAGCTGTTTGAGTTTATATGCAGCCAAAAGAATAGACCCCAAGGCTTTTTTAGCATTCAACTAACTATGAAATTGTTTGATTTTTACAAAACATATTTAGCAAATAGTTAAAAATATTGGCTAAACACTGTATTTCTTAAATGAAATGTTGAAGCCATCAAAATGTTGAACTTTAAAATCATCTGCTGAGTGAACAGGGTTTTTTTTTTTTAAATACAAAGTTCCATAAGGATTTTTAGCATCGTTTTATATTGTATCATAAGAACATCGCTGCATGTCATAAATATTGTGTCATAATATATTTTAATTACATGATTATATTCATTTACATTAAATTTGTAATTATCCATAATTTCCTGCTTATTGGGTAAAAATCCCTTTTGGAATATTTTGCTAGTTTCCTCCACTGTAGTGTGTCAAGTACAAATGTGAGCATGATCTTACGAACACTGAAATAGCAAATACAGCAGCACCATGATAAAAAAAAAAGCAAAATATCTTGTTGTTACACAGATTTGACCAGTCCCCTGAAATGCTTGCTGCAAAAGTCAGTATAACATGATTAGCTTAGAAGGCAGGCATCAAGCCTGCCCCCTCCCCTACCACCCCAACAGCACAATTAGAAAAAAAAAGTTCCATTGCATGAGGTAGAGAGAGAAAAAAATCCAAGGACATGAAGAACTCAGAATTCAACTATTCTTGGGGTTCACCTCCTTCCTCTCCAAACACTATTTCTCTGTTCCCAAACATATTTTGGGATGGTTTTGAAGAAAGCAAGCAGAATCCTACAATCATTTTCAAGGTGAGATTCTTGAATATTGAACCTTTTGAATACAGCATTTTGTAATCCCAGTGCCTTATATAGTTCCTAACACACAGTAGGCACTTAATAAATGCATGTTTGATTGAGTTGAATCCATATTGACTCTTCTGTGCTGAGTCTTGTTTGTTTGTTTGTTTTTGGTGAGACAATTGGGGTTAAGTGACTTGCCCAGAGTCACACCATTAGTGAGTGTTATGTCTCTGAGGGTGGATTTGAACTCAGGTCCTCCTGACTCCAGAGCCAGTGCTCTATCCACTGTATCACTTAGCTGCCCCTGTGCTGAGTCTTTTACAAGGCAAATTACCATGCTGACTCCAAACTCTCCCTGCAGAAATAAATAACAGTAGTAGTCATTGCAACAACTCATATATTATATCATGCTTTACCTACCATTTCTCAAGTAATTTCCTCAAGTCATCCCTGTAAGTACATGCTGGTATTACTCAATCATGTCAACAAACATTTACTACTATGTGCCAGGCACCTTGCTAGATATCTAGCTGGAAATAAAAACAAAAACAAAATGAATCTTTGCTCTCAAGGAGATCACTGGGGATACATCATGCACGTATGTATTTAAAAACAAAGCAATACACACACACACACACACACACACACACACACACACACACACACACA
>NW_020954559.1:36738833-36817860 GCF_900497805.2 Vombatus ursinus
ACACACACACACACACACACACACACACACACACACACACACACACAGAGTGTAACTTTGAGGGGGAAGGCCCTTGCAACTGGGAAGGATCAAGACAGGCCCCTGAGGCAGGAGGGAGAATCTTAGATGAGCCTTGCTAAAAGGCAGAGCTGAGGACAGAGTCTGTTCAAGGATGTGGAAATAGGAGATCGAATGTCACATATGAGGAACTGCAAGTTCCTATTCTTTATTTGGCTACATTTTTGGTCCTATTCAATAGCGCTGATATGTTGCTGGAAGAATCCTTTCACTATGAAATGTCTCATCAATAATTTAGAAGAATATGTACTATTTCTGGAAGTTAATGAACCAGTCACTTTGTCTTTTGATAGCCGAGGCCTTTTTCCTTAAATCTCATTCTAAAATCAATTCCCTTGCCTTCTGACTACCAAATGTGTTAAGTCAAAATTTGCTTAGTGATATTAGAAATGCTTGATATTCACAAAGCTCTGATTTTCCCAGAACTATTCTCAAAGCCAGAAAACTTTCTTCCTTGTTAGGTTTAGTTGCTTGGGAGATAATTTTTAAAATGCTTATTTTCTTTTTGTCTAAAATTCTAATGCAAATTCAGCATGCTGGTAAAGAGCTCTCTTTCTTTTCTCAGATTTGATTCACACATTAAAAATGCTGATCTGTTCCTTATTTCAACTATGAAACATCATCCTGATACTCAAATTCTCCATTTGGGATAAGATAGAAAGACAAAGTGTGACCTTGATGGGCAGGGATGGAAGCTGCAGAGGCAGATTTGAGCTAAACAAAGGTAAAGGTTGTCTCAAAATACATTGAAAATGTCATGGAGTGTGTCACCAGCTGATACATAAAGGGCATGTTTTGGGGAGAAAGAGCAGTTCATCTTGGCTAACCCATGGAGGACCTGGACTGTTCTTATGTATACATTTGGTCAGTGGCTCTGTACTATCCATTCAGCAAAGGTCAAACTCAAAGCCCTCCACAATTTGGCAGAAGCCAACCTTTCTAATGGCAGCTAGGTGGTGCAGTGGATAGAGCACTAAGCTTGGAATCAGGAAGACTCATCTTTCTGAGTTCAAATCCGGCCTCACTTATTAGCTGTGTGACCCTGGGCAAGTCACTTATCCCTGTTTACCTCAGTTCTTCACCTGTCAAAATGAACTAGAGAAGGAAACGACGAATCACTCCAGTATCTTTGCCAAGAAAACCCCAAATAGGGTCACAAAGAGTTGGACGCTACTGGACTGACTGAATAACAGCAATCAACCTTTCTAATAATTAGAGCTGTCCCAAAATACAATGGATTGCCTCGCGGGGTAGTGAGTCTACATAACAGGACATCATCAAGTGGAGGTGGCATGGCTAGTTGTTAGAGTTTCAGGCCTTGATTTTCTCTTCTTAGTTCCTTAGTCCACTCCTCACAATAACTGATCCGAAACTTCCCATCAGTCTGTCAGAGATACTACACTCTTAAGCTTTACCTCCTTTCTTTGAAAACACTACGTCTCTGTTCCCTTAAATAACTCTTAATCCCCTTCCAGAATCCAAAATATAGGTTTGCTCCTTGGCTGTCTTCTCTCTCTACACCCCCTTCACACCCTCCCCCCATGATTCTCTTATTCATTCCCATGCCTTCAGCTATCACATCTTTGGTAACTGCCAAAGTTGTTTCTCTGGGCTTGACCCCTCCTGACCTCCTGACCTCCATCTCCAGTTGCCCATAGGACATCTCTACTTAGACATCCTATCAGCATCTACAACTCAACAAGTCTAAAACCTTGCTTATAATTTTCCCCTAAATCCACTCCTCCTGATTTCCCCATTACTGTCTCTAGCACCATCATTCACCTTGTCTCCCATGATCAAAACTTTGGGGTTATTTTAATTCTTCCTCTTCCTTACCTCTCATATCCAGTTGGTTACCAAATCCTGTCATTTCTACCTCCACAGAATCTGTCACATCTGTGGCATTCCCATTGCCACCAGGCCCTCATTACTAACCTATCTTCCTACCTCTACTTTCTCTGCTGTTCAATCCATCAATCATGACTGCTAGACTCTTCTTCCTTCCTCACAAGGTTGGTCATATGCCAATACTCTCTTCCAAAGTTTTCAGTGATTCCTTATTGTCTATTGAGCAAAGTTCAAAATGAGAACTCTCCACAATTTGATGCAATCCAGCATTTCTAGTCTAATCTCATGCTCCTGCCTGCTAAGTCCTCCATAGCCTAGCCAAGCTGAATTGTTTTCCCTCCAAAACCATACCCTTTATGTATCAGCTGATGACACAGTCCATGACACATGGGGATCCCCTCCAGAAAAGCTGACTCTGTTTCAAGGTTATCCCTGGATCTACATATACTCAAAACTGTGACTTATGAGAGCTCCCTTTTCACATACACTCCACCCCCATGTGTTTACTTTTACTAGTCAGCCAAGGATATTAATTTGTTCAAAGCAAAGACATTTGATAAAATAGCACAGTAATAAACCAGTAGTCAAGTTTGTCTTCTATTAATGAAGGGCTTGGTACACATAAGCATACGTACCATCAAAGGAAATAATAGACGTGTATAAGTGTCGTGCACATAGGAAACATATCACAGGTTCTCTTTTGGGTGATGTCATCACAGTATTCTTCCTGGACCAGCTCTAATGCGGTGCTGTACTTTGCTGAGCCTATGTCTTAGCATATCTCCTATCTGCTAGGCCTGCGCCTCCATGTTTTGTCTCATGTTGCCTCCCACTAGGTGTCATGTACCACCTCTACTGCTCTCTTCCCTCTCTCCCCTGGGCTGTTTTCATTTAATCAAGCCTTTATTAAGTCCCCACTATGTGTCATACACTGTGCTAGACACAGGGAAAGACAAAAACAAAAAAGTCCCTGCCCTCAAGAGGCCTGTACTCCAATGGGGAAACAACATGTACCTACGTAGGCACAAGACATGTGGACAGATATCTACAAACCTCAAACACACTTACAAGGTAACCTTGCAGAAGGAAGCACTTGGGCTGGGAGGTGGGGGGGGGGGGGTTCAGGGAGCCAGGAAAATCCTCAGGAAGAAGGTGAGACTGGAACTGAGTTTTGAAGGAAATCACAAATTTAAGGGGAAGAAGTCAGGAGAGGGATCATGGCAGCCAATGTAGAGAAGAAATGGAGCATCATGAGTGAGAAATAGCAGGTGAACCATTATACTTTTATTGCTGCTACCTAAAAGCTAAAGTTGAGGTGCTACCTCTGCTCCATTAGAGGAGCGACAGGCTCTTCTAGCTCTCATTTAGCCTAGAACCCAAAACCCAAGTTTTACTTCTTTCAGAAAGAAGTCCCTTCATACACCCAACCATAACACTAAGAACAGCAGTTTTAATAGTTTTGTTTTGTTTTGTTTTGTTTTTCTTTAAGGAGAGGAATTCCTTCATTCTCCAGCTTCAAGGGGATAAAGCTCCTTGGAAATACATAACAACCAGCGAACTAATTAGTGCCCACAGGTGTTTAGCCTGTCTTTTGAACTTCCTGTGCCTGGGCAGAATCACAGTCTCTTATCCCTGACAATTATCTGACTTAGACTTAGAACTTTCTTGGAACTCCTATTTAATTCCTTATGGGATCACAAATTCCCTCAAAACTCATTTTGGGGGTTGCAGAGTTGCTCTGCCAAAAAAAAAACCCTCTAAGTTTTGTGGGTCTGAGACACTATAGTTTTCCCTACAACCCCATGATCTCTAGGCCTCTACTGCAAATGAATGAATGTGGGAAAACAAGAACAACAACAACAAAAAAGCTAAGTAAGGCTGCTATGCAGCTATCTTTTGTTCCAAATTCATCTTCTTATTATATACATGTTGCTGATAATAAACCTCTCAGGCTTTGCATCACTCTATAAGTACTTTTGTACCTTTGCTCTCACTGTTCCCTATGTCAGGAATGTTCCCCTATTCTCCACCCACATCACCTCTTGAATTCCTATCCATACTTTAGAGCAAAATCCAAATGTTACTTCCTCCATAAATATTGCCATATTCCTCCCATTTGGTAAGGATCATCTTCCCCATTCCAAGACATCATGCAGCATTTTGTTGTACATCTTCCTATTATTCTTTTCAAGATTTCTTTTGTAATTTAGTGATCTGTTATTCCATATTACCCTATTAGACTATAAATCCCAGGAGGGCACAGATTATGCCTTGTGCCTGGCATAGTATGCCACATACAATGGGCATTTAATAAATATATGTTAAATTATATTGAAAGATCTCTGAGGTTACTTCAAAATTAAGATACTGTGGTTCTTTGAACTATAAAAATAGATTGGGGCAGACAACTCTCCCAGAGACTCTGAAATATCATAACTATGGTGTCTCAACAGTGGAGTAGTACTTTTTATGATTAACAACCATCACAGAAAATTATCACGTAACTCCACAGGTCTAAAGTAAAGCATGCAAGAATTTTATTCTCAATTTAAGTCATGATGGTTAACAATACAGTAGAATAATCACATAATAATTTTCATTGGTAGTTTACTAATGCTAAAACATTAGAGTCCTAAATTTGTGTCTATTCATCATTCAAGAGCACTAACTAGTCAGTAAGGCTTTTCAAATGAAGTGATATGGAACTAAAAAGAATATTTCCTATTTTGGAGTGGTGTCTGTTAGCATAAGTCATTGTGGTTCTGTTTCTGTCTCCTGCAATTTGCTCAGCATGACTGTTCCGTACTGCAGAGTGGAAAAGCAGGATCTCTCCTATGAAGTGCATTTTGCACTGAAATCACTGTTTGATGCTGCTGCTGCTGTGACTGTGGCTGCTGTGGTCACTACTGCTGCCCATGTTTACCCAAATCCTGGGTAACTCTCCCCACAAAAACCACCTGATTCTTTGTTTCCAGTTCATTTTCAATGGAAACGAGCAGAAGAAAATTAAATGTGTGAACAGATATTGTCAATATTAAGGGTAAAGACTAACTGTGACTCGTTGAGGTTACCTCCTTCTTGCCGCCGCCACCCCCAAGTAGATACTTCCAAAAGCTGTCTTTCTTGACCCCACTAGGAAACCTTTCTGTACTTTCTTCCTGAGAGAGCTCTCTCCATTTTCCAGGTCATAGTTTGAATGTCGCCTCTCTGCAGATGACTCCTAGATCTTCATCTCCGCTTCTGTTTTCTTATTTGAATTCCAGTCCTTATTCTTCAGATGACCACAGGATGCTTCCACTTGGACATATGAGACAGTATGATATAGTACACAGAGAGCTGGCCTCAAAGCCACACTGTGGTCAAGGACAATGATGATACATAATCCTTGAATTAGGTAATGTGATAGTCATTGGTAAACTTCAAGAAAATGTCAATAGAATTTGGAGGCTAGAGTTACATTACAGGGGTTTACAAATTGCATAGAAAGTAAAGAAACAGCAGTTGTGGATTACCCTTTTGAGAAGTTTGGCAATGAAAATGAGGAAACAAGATGATAGCTTAAGGACTAGCAAGAAAGAAATTGCCCTCTATTTGTCATCAATTTCCTAATCACTCATGCTCAAAATTTTGAAGTCATCCTTGGTACCTCCATTTCATTCATTCCCTATGTAGAATCAGTCAGGTTCTATCCATTCTTAATTCAGTGTGTCACTTATATTAGCCCCTTCCTCTCTATTCCTTCTGCTATAACCATAGTCCTATTCCTCATCATTACAGCAAGAATACTGTTTGCTGGTCTCCTTGATTTTAGTTTCTTCCTCATCCAGTCTAATGCAAATACTATTCCCGTTCACTTAACAAGTATTTAGTAAAGACTTATCACATACAAGGCATTGTGTTAGAGGCTGAGAAGATGAAGATAAATAAAGGCTCAGACTCTGATGTCAAGGAGCTTTTAATCTAATGATGGGGAATGCATCAATGTACAAATAAACTCCTGATTAATGAGTGTCCTGACCTAGACCCACCATACTGCCTGATGCTCTCTAGCCTCTTCATTCTATGCCCCCTTTCCACCTTTAGTTCTTGTAATAATAATCAAATCAACTCTATCATTCCTAGAAAGATTGTGTCAGTCAGTTGCCCTATGGTTCCACTCACTATCCAAGTGATTTTCCAGACCAAATTACCCCTCCCTAAACACCACTCCTTTATATGTCATTTTCCCTTATTAAAATGTAAGCTCTTTGATAGCAGGGAAGCTATTTCTTTTTTGTAACTGGATCCACAATGCTTAGCACAGTGTCTGGTACATAGTAAGGTCTTAATAAATTATTTTCCTTTCATTTATGTCCCACTCTGAGACATTCTTATCCCAACTATCTACTTCCAATGACTAGTTGAATTCAAAGAGGATGGCTAGCTACATCTTCTTCTCAGGAGTTCTCAGAGGAGCAATGGATTGACTTTCTCTAATGCCATTGGTTTGAGCCCCCAATGGCTTACTTTCCCTCAAGATTATCAGTTGAAGATCATTTATTCAGCCAATCTGAAGGAGCTTTTAAGAAGAAATATTTATAAAAAGTGATATAATAAAAGCAGTTGGTACAAAAAAAATCCTCTCAAAAGTTTGTGACAAACTATTTCAGAAGTATATACACATAATTCAGAGGAAATTGGGCTCAAGTTAATGGAGGACATCTGGTCAAGGGGTAACTCCCAGTTTCTACTTGCTATAAGATTTTTCTGCCATTTTATGGGGTACTCAAGAAGTTCCCTTAAGAATGGTATAGTTTCTTTTCTGGGCTCCTTACAGAGCCACGATTCTTCTCTGTAATTTTCTCTCAATTATGCCTACACTTTCACGAATCAATCTGGGTACACTGCTTAAAACATTGATGGGAAGATGAGAAGCCCAACATACTACAAAAAAATTCAGAAGGTCCTCCTTCAGTGATGGAGGAAGGAGACCTGATCAAGAAGACCAAGGCTTCTCTTCTCTCCCCCTCCATGGTTCCTCCTCAGGCATGTTCTGGAAAGCCACATTACAGTTTCTCAACTCACTTGGTAATTTATAGACATTCTCTAAGGTGTGGTCAAGTTTCTTTATCTGAACAAGATTTTTTGATGCAACTTCATTATAATTCAAAGGTCTTTTTTGCATTTAGTCTAAGGTATTTTGATTGATTGATTGATTGATATGTTTTTTCACCTAGTTAAGGGTATCAGAACTAAAATAGGATAGAGTGGTTTAGATCCCACTCTCAAACATTCTTTCATTTGTGATATGAGGCAGAGTAATATGCATACAAAAGAGAAGCTCAAACAAAATGTTATGATTAATTCGAGGCAGAAGCCAACCTCTTTCACTCAGATTAAGTCTTTGCATGTTCCACTGAGAGATTCCAGAGAGTGATTGGGCTCCTAGAGCTATAAATACACAGAGCCACCTCCCAGCAGACCCTTTTTAAGGTTTGCAAGAAGTACTGCTTTGCATTTGTAAGTCTACATCACAGCTTCATATTTTGTCTTTAACCAAACCAGAAGAACATTTATTTCTGGGTACAGAAACAAAACTACAAAAAGTAGCTCTTACTTTGCTTTAGCTTGTCTTTTTCTTGCTTGAGCATGGTTTTCATCATGTCACTTCTGTGCCCCAAGCCATCAATGGTTTCTCTTTTTATTAATATATCACATTCAAACTCTTTTTGCATGGCTTACAAGGCAATCTGGAATGCCTGGACCTATTTAATTTTCCTTCTCATTACATCTCTCTGTCTCTATCTGTATACACATACACACACACACACACACACACACACACACACACACACACACTTATAGCCAGGCCAGTCTCTTAAATACCTCATCAATAGACTTTGCTCATTCCTATCTCTATTTATACTCATTCTTTCTTCAGCTGAAATACTTTTTTTTCTCATCTCCTCTCCAAATCCTCCCCAGCCTATAAAAGTCCAGCTCAGATCCCATTTGCTACATTAAGCTTATCTTCCTCTCCTCCAAAATCTTATAGCAAGATTTTACCAGGAAACAGCAACCTTCCAAATGTTTATGTGTCAAGTTCTTTGCTTCTGGCCTGCTAGGGGTGAGAATAAAAATTTGTGGGAAGGGAGAGCCATGTGTTGACTCATGGTTTAGGGGTGGGGAGAGTAATAATGCAGCTATCACTGATTCTCTGCCAGAGTAGCAATCCATGCTGACTATATATACATTTATGTATATGATGAGATGTATATTTCATCATTCTGTGGCATATGTGTATATGTATATATAACCAGCATGGATTGCTATTCTCATAGAGAATCAGCGATATAACATGTATATATGTACATATAATCAGCACTAATAACTAAACAGGACAGCTAGTGGATAGAGTGCTGAGCCTGGAGCCAGAAAGACCTAAGTTCAAATCTGGCCTCAGAAACTCAGTAGCTGTGTGACACTGAGTAAGTCACAATCCTATTTACTTCAGTTTCCTCATCTGCAAAATGAGCTGGAGAAGGAAATGGCAAACCACTCCAGTATCTGCCAAGAAAATCCTAAATGAGGTTACAAAGAGTTGGCTATGACTGAAACAACTGAACAACAACAACAAAAATAACCAATGGTCATTATATATTACTAATATATAGTTAGCATTAATTATTCATTACATTAATCATCTATATAAATATATACACATAATGTAATGCTAAATATATATATAATGCATTCACTGATATAAGCAAAGTAAATTTCATTGTAATTGAAATTTACATTCAAAGTAAAATTTTACATATAAAACTAATTATATATAATGGTAACTACATACAAAAGGTATATATATACACATATATATGGACCATTCACTGATATTTACAAAATAAATTTATAAACCCTAACGCAGTATAAATCATAGACTCTTAGAGCTGTAAGGGACTTGGCAGGAATCTATATCCCTGATACGATATCATCCGTCCTTCTCTTGACCTTAAGTGATGGAAAATTCATCACCTCCTGACAAAACTGACTTTGCTTTTGGACAGCTTTTAATTTTTAGGAAAGTTTTTCTAATATTGAGCTTAAATCCGCCTCTCTGAAACTTTCACTTGTAGTTCTACAAGAGTATTTAGAGGTATTAGGAAGTAGGAAGGAGACTGGTAGAGGGCCAAAGGTAATACTGTGAATACTATTGCTTAGAGGGATAGAGCAAATGAGCAGAGAGAGCATAAGCTAGCATGGCACTGGACTTGGAGTAAGGCAGACCTTGGTTCAAATCATGCCTCAGACACTCACTGTGCAAATCATTTAACTTCTCTGCACCTCGATTTCCTCATCTGTAAAATTCAGGAATTGGACCTAGATGACCTCTAAGGTTCCTCTCAGCTCTGAATCTATGATCCTATTCATATGACAGCATTAGGGATGTGATATTAGTAAGAACTGAGAGATTGGGGGCAGAAGTGTCTGTGGTTTTGACTTGGTTTCTCCTCTCCTTCTGTCATCATTGGGGTATGAATTCTATTTAAAAAGGTTGAGGTTAATCAGAGTTAAGCCTTGTGTTTGCTACTGAGACCCCACATACAACATTCAAGGAGCAAGGAATAAATCTGTGATATCAAATCCAATCTGTTATCATTGAACAGAATTGTACAGCTGTGCTTTCTCCCGGTTCCTATCATTAGAGAAGGTGTTCTATCAGGCAACCTAAACTGACTAATCATATTTTTTTAAAATATCGTTCTTGAAAGCCTTTTACAATCTCTGAGGTTTCTCATACATTTCAAAACTTGGTGCATCACGGCTTTCAGGCCAGAATGGACCATGGTGCAGAGAGGATGCTCGGATGGGGTTCTCATCATTCTGCCACTGTGTTGAGTTGGTTGCCACGAATGTTTTTCTGCCTTGGGTTGCCTAGCCACATTGCGGCTTGCCTTCCTTCTTCTTTGCTCACCTTGGCGTTCCCTAGTCATCATCAGCTGATCACAGCACGAATGTCAGGCAGAACCAGGCTGAGATTATGCTGCTGACATTTCTGAAGCAAAGCAGGTGCAAGAGGGAAAAAAAAAGGAGCAGCCGTTTTTTTTAAGAAGTCAGATGGCATTGTACAGCTAACAGAAGGCAAACGACTGGTTTCAAAGCACAAAATCAGATCCTTTTATTTGTGTAGAATATATCAATTTGGGATGCACAATTTGAAATTGCTGGTTATAGAATTTGATACATTTGATTGTAGTATAATTTTCCCGGGCTGCAATATCAGAATCCCAACCCAGAGACGGGAAGCCTAGTGCTCAGGTTTATTTCTTTGGGAATCATCACCTGGTGTCCAAAGAAATGTGTTTTGCAGAGAATGCTATTTCTGTACCTCTGTTTTGGCATGAGAAAAAGACTATTGGGAGGTTTTTGTTGTCTTAAAATATTTACCTACTTCTCAGATGCTACTCCCCGAGGCTTTTAAGAAACATTTTTTAGTGTTGTTTTCCCTTTCTTTTTATTGATTTCTGCTTAACAAAAGCTTTCCTGTAAACAAAGTAGTGGAAATATTCCTAGATTACGGCATCTGCTCACATGTCTTTCAACTTCTCAAGCCAACAGTTCTTAAACCCTTTAAGACAATATCAAGCAAAGAAAAGAGAACAATTTGGAGCTGCTCAGCCTCCTACATAACAACATCGCTGTCATTGCCCTGCCGTCCTGGCAAGCTGCCCAGCCACATGCAACCTCTGGGCTTATTCACATGCAAAAGGGCAAAATTACAGCTACTGTAATAATTGTTGAGCTTTAAAAGATTATTCAAGGAAAGGGCAATGTGAAGAGATGGGCCTAGTAACCCTGGCACCAAGGTGACCTGCCCAGATGCCAGGGAGTGAAAGAACAGAGAGCTCTGGAAGTGACTGACCATTATACAATGCTGGAATGCAAATTTAGCAGTTTGTAGTCTTCATAGTAGAGAGCCTGTGAGGCACCTGGTCAGGTCTAAGTCCACACAAAGGGTTCTAGAAATGTTATTCTCAAGTGGTGTTGGATATTCCAAATTGGTATAGCCAGCTCTAGTTACCTGCCAGGGGCTCCCAGGACATTTAGACTATTCAACCAAGCGGTTCCCATTCATGAAGACTTGACCCAGATTTCCAACAGGGTCCTTCAGGGAAGAAGCCCAGAGTACTTCATCTTAATTATGTTTTCCAGGATAATATTATAGTTCTCCTGTCTTTATGCTACCATGGTATCCAAGGTCACGCCACTCTGGGAACTGATTAAGAATGCTAGGGCCCTTTATATAGGATACTGGTTCTAACAGGGTCCTAGAGATCTGCCGTTTATTGGGACCATCATTCTAGCTAAACAGCACAGGTGCTCAAGTAGATGTCAGTAGATGTGGAAGCAAGTGATAGATGACTGCTGGATTCATCTGAGCCTAAAACAATTCCATGATTCAATTCATCAAGTATTTATTAAAAGCTTACTATGTGTTAGGCACTGTTCTGGGAAATAAAAAGATCACAGTGAAAACAGTCCCAGAGTTAAGAGCTTAATTTACATTCTAAAGGATAGAAACAACATGCACACAGACCTCCCCAAAATTCAGAATATGTACAAAATGATTTTGGGAAAGGGGGTTGGGCTAACAAAGAGGGCAAGGAACAGAGAAAATAGTAAAAGCCTAATGAAGAGGTAACAGATGAGTTAATCCTTGAATGAAGCAAAGTACTGATTCTAAGGGACAGTGGTGAGGAAAGAGTGTTCCAGGCATTCAGGACAAAGAGGTGGATGTAGGAGATAAACAGCTTTGTTGAAGAATAGTAAAACCAGTAAAGATGAAAAGCTTTGAGGTGAATATTAAATGGCAACTAGCTACTTGATCTGGGCTACTTAAATTAGTACATTTAATGCATATTTTGTTTTGTGATCTATTTGGAATTGGTAGAAAAAACATACCTTGAAAAACTTAATTTAAAAAACAAAGTTAAGCATTATCCTTCTATAGGTGACTAGGCAAATACATTGAAATAAAAGAATATAGAAAAATTCAGGAAAATAAAACCTGACCAAAATCCTGCCTTATCTTTTTTCAGTGCTTAATGTTTTGTTTTGTTTTGTTTTTTCTCTCTCACAATTTTTTTTCCTGTCTCTGTTGATCATGGACTTTTCTCACATTAGGAGTCTCCTGTTATCTCATTAAATAGGGAATTGACCTTTTCAAGGTATTGTCCAGCCACTTGAACATCCCATACCAATTCTGTTCTCCTTGCACATATACTGTGCTCATCAAAGTAGAGTGGAGTTTTGTTTAAAATTTACTGAATTGGTTTCTGGTTGTATTGGACCATTATTACTGAAAGTAGTGGGGGAGTGGTAGAAGGGTCAGAATGGGGGCGTAGAGTCAAAGCATTGGGTTCCCAATCTTTTTTAGTCTCTATACCTTTTGGCCTTCAGTATAATTTCCTGTATCCCTTATTTAACACAAAAGGAAATACATTCTAGAGTTCAGCACGCATATACATGTAGGAAATAACATAAAGACATTAAGTTTTTATAAAGAAAACTTTATTCACTATGTACAATTTTTAGTATCATGAAATTGTTAAATGTTCTTTAGAATGCAGGTGAATAAATGAGCAAGACCTTTGTTTCATTTCTTATCAATTCATAGTTTTATTCTCCACATAATTTTTGAGGGAAATATATTCATGTCATGATCAACCTCTGACTTAAGTTCTGCTTTGAATTTGATGGAGAACAGGACTAAGAATGTTAAGTCACAGAGTTAAGTTGTTGTCAATAGTATGAAAGTCTTTTTAAGTTCATTTAACAAAAAAAAAAATTGGATGTACTTCTTCAAGAGTATATCGAAAATTCTGTTAACTTCATTGACTGGAAATCAATTCAGAGTTTTTGGTTATTGTGGACATCAATTAGCTTGTCTTTCAGTGGGTTGTTGTCACTGATTTTTTTTCCTAGTTCAATATGAAAAGAGTTTCATATCCAAATCTCATTCATTTAGTTTTGGTCAGGAAATCTTAATCAAATATTATCTCTCAAATTTTTCTTCATTATAACTATACTTTATGTATTATAATCATTATTATACATATTATTACATTAACACATTACACATATTATATACATTATAAGACATTTTCACTATAATAATCTCATTCTTTCCCATTCTACCCTCTCCTCTTCACCTTTCTATCTCTAATCCATAATTTGTTTTTCACACTATTGCTTTTGGAATGTTTCGATTGTACAATACAATTATTTAACAAATATTTTCTATACTCACTTGAGAAGCTTCTTGTACTCCGTAGGGGTACACGTACTGCAGATTGGCAATCCCTCTTGTTCTAGTCAGAGGAGCCAGCCTCAAATAACACATTTGATGCTTGTTACCTGTGTGACCTCGGGCAAGTCACCTCCATGGGCCTCAGGTTCTTCATCGGTAAAATGAGAAGGCCGGAATATGAATGAAATGATAGAATATTTTCCCTAAAAGTGACAATCTTTGTTCAGTAACCACCTCTAGCAGGGAGAGATTTTATATTTTGGATGGGTAATATTTTTGCAGTGCTGCAAAAATAGTAAAACAAACAAACAAAAAACAATGTTGTTTGGTGTATTCAGCATAAACTCTGGAATCAAAATATCCATCTAGCAAGAAGCCTGTGAACTCCTTAGAAGCAGCAGTGTCATTTTTTTATTACAATGTGCCCTTTCTTTTAATTTCTCTCAGGTTTTCTTGTAGTCCTGGGGGCCAAGACATTCTCTACTCTGAAACTCTATTTGAATTTGTTATGACCAAATATGGTGTGGACTTGTGTGCCCATACCCTTTGGTCTTTTCTCAGTCCAGTGTATTTCTTCATTGTGTTTGGTATTTTATTCCACTTACTCATATCTCTAGTGTCAGTTTCTGGAGGCTGGAGCTTAGGTCAGGCTCCATTGCCATACTTCTAAATGGTGTGGGTAAGCCTTGCTTGATCAGGAGTTTGGTGGCTAAGACTAGTCCCTGGGTTTTGCAGGAATTGTCTGGCCTTGTTTCCTGCTGTGATTTAGCCAAAGGCTGCCTAGATGCTGCTCTGGTCCTGTCTCCTTCAAGGGCTGGTGTCCTTGGGTCATCTTGTGCTGGGCACTGCCCTGGCCCTGTCTTTTGCTGTGGGCCCTGGCTGCTTTGCTCTTCACCTACTACCTGTCCTAGTTTTTCTCTGCTCAAAACTTATTCAGGATTCTAACAATCTTTTCTTCTAAATCTGAACTGAACAGAGAAATTTATAGTGGATTCTCTTTGGATTGTGTTATCATTATTCCCTCTGATGCAATTTAGAGCTTTGCTGGGGTGTTTTGGGAGGATCTGTGATCCTTTAGGTCTTAGTACACCACCAACTTCTCAGAATCCTCCCCTAGTCACTCTGGCTGAAGTAGATTTGACCACGTATTCACATGCATTTTGTGACTTAATTCTCACAACTCTGTGGAAGTAGATAGTGAAAATACCATTGTGTCCAGATGAGGAAACTACTACTTGGAAAGATGATGTGATTTGCCCATGGTTTGTATAAACAGTAACCAGTGGAACTAGGACTCAATCTCCAAGTTCCTTTCACCAAATCCAACGGTTGTTTCATTATTCAATACATAGGAGTCTAGAGTGGTCCCATCTTGTGCTCTCATCCTAGGATTCCTCTCCCTACCATTTCTCTTCCAGGATGGGATGCCCAGTCTTTCCTCCCGCTGATTGGAGGGGTCAAGTGGTGTAGTAGAAAGAGCCCTAGAAACTCTTTGGGTCCTCATTCTTTCATTGACCCTTCTTTTTCTCTTTTCTTGTTTGTAGAATGAGGAGTTTGAAACTTGGAGCACATTTTCACATAAAACCAGTAGTTTAGAAAGAGATCAATTTCTTAGGGCACCCCACAGACTTTACGGAGCACAAAATGCAAATTAATTATTATCTACATGTCTCTCTACTAGTGTACTCTGCCAGTGTCCTCTTCCCACTGACAATGTGTATATTTGTGGGAAAATATAGTGTTTACAGAGGGAATGTTTTGTTACACATTATGCCATTTCAGTCTTTGCTTGGAATTAATTGTGTCAGCTGTCTAACTATTAAAGGTCAGGGCTTCTGAGCTATAGTTTA
Organism: Vombatus ursinus; assembly: GCF_900497805.2. Classification (NCBI taxonomy): domain Eukaryota; kingdom Metazoa; phylum Chordata; class Mammalia; order Diprotodontia; family Vombatidae; genus Vombatus; species Vombatus ursinus. The sequence goes on from NW_020954559.1 coordinate 36,753,900, forward strand.
GGAGTGCAGACCCAGAAATATAAAGTAATATCCAAGTTCACATAACTAGAAGAAACCAGAGATGTAAAACACATTAATTCCTTCCACATTCCCTGTGAGCCAGTTAAATTGGACCTTTCACCATCCTGAGACATGTTCCATCCTTTCCCACCTGCTACAATGCTCTTTCCAATATTAATACCTATTAACCTCCTTCATAATCTAGCTGACATTCTGTTTCAAAGTTTTGTGTGATCCCCACCACCACCCAGTGTGTCTCAGACCTCACATAACTCTGTCTTTATATCTTCCCTGTGTGTCTCTAGTTATTTGTGCATAATGGCCTGTCTGGGGTTATCCAACTTGCACTTGAAGTTTGGGTTGTCTAGGGAATGACTCCTCCAGCTTGAGAGTCATCTGTGGGTCTGCACCCCTAGAGTTATAGCTCAGAAGCCCTCACCTTTAATAATTAGACACAATAGCTTGAACAATAGGAATGATATTCCCCAGCAAACCTGGGGTATACTGTCCCACATTGGGAAAAATGAGCACACACACACACATAAATCATGCTAATAGAGGGCACGTCTACTATTGGAAGACCCATAATGTCTACTCCCACTGGACTGCTTTAGATACAGCATCTCTGCTGAACATATCAGTTCATTGAGTTCCCTAAGCTTATTCCACTGCTTAACTTGATTCTACAGCTGACTCACTCCCAAGGATAATTCTCTGCTGACTCTTTAAAGCTGCCTCCATGTTTAAAGGCTACAAGGGGCATGGCAGATTCTTTAGCCTAATGGCTAACAACCCTAAACTTGCAGTAATTTGATTGTTCACAAACAGTAGGTTCATAATTCCTAAAGAAGTATCAAAACTTCTTTACAATTCCTTTAAAAAATGAATAGGCCACTTCCAGTTTCATAACCTTTGCAATTTGCTGATAGATCACTCAGACTGTCCATTCAATGTTTAAGATAGACTTTTCATTAGACCCCTAAACATGTATTTAACTAAAATTAAAGACCCATTCCTATGGATGAATAGAATGGTCTATCAAAATAAACTCTCTACTTAAGGGTGTTTTTATTTTTTATTTTTCATTTTAAGCTTCAATGAGAAGGGGTTAATTTCCTTGGAATGGAAGTCAATGTATAAGCTAGGTGTGGCATATTGAGAACTATGAAGTGAGTGGAGCCAATAGCTGAAACCAAGTGTCTAGTGTCCACTGATCCTGAGGTCATGTATAGCACTCAGAATGGGCCTCGGGAGGTAAAAAATCTGAGCTGGAGGAGATTATCCATCTAAGAGTGAACTTGGTGTTCTTATTGGCATGGAGAAAATCCAGGCTCAGAAGAAAAAGTGAAAATCCAGCAAGGAGATTTTTGTTTCTTGAGATAGTCCAACCAAGCTTTGAGGTCTCTAGAAGGGTGGAAAAAAAAACAGAGACCTGAAAACTGAGGGAAAAAATAACTTAGAAGACCAAAGAGAAAAAAAAGTCTGTACTATCTGAAAGCCTAAGGGGAAAAAGGAGTACTTTCAGTCTATGAATAGCAAGTCTTTGGGTGATGGAGAAAAGACCTGAAGTCCATGAGAAGAAAGAGAAGTGGAAAGAGTATAGAAGAGAGAGATACCTGACCCTTTAGCCTATGTCTCCAAACCCAGACTTGAGAGTAGAAGGAAACAAATTTCATGAGACTTAGATATCAATACCTTTGCCAAACCAGATTCCCTAAGTATAGAGAACAGAACAGAAAGAAGCATCTGTGAAAAGACCTGTTAGAAGAAGGTAGTCAGGGCTCGGATTCCTAAAATCTAACCACTGCCTAGATTCTTATAATCTAGCCACTGCTCAGATTCTTAAAATCTAGCTAATAGCTAACTAATGTTCAGACTCCTTAAGAATCTGCCCAATATGATAGATGTTCTAATAAACCTTGTCTTTGGCCAAAAAAAAGAAGAAGAAGAAGAAGAAGATAGTCAGGAAGGGACATGTAACAAAGAAAAGTATAGCTTAGTATTCTGTAAGTGATCTATAGGAAAATTAAGATATATTATTAGGAGGCAGCTAGCTAAGTGGTGCAGTGGATAGAGCATTAGGTGTGGAGTCAGGAAGACCTGAGTTCAAATATGACCTCAAACATTTACTGGTTGTGTGACCTTGGACAATTACCTTACCTTCTGTCTGCTTCAGTTTTTTTTTTCCAACTATAAAATCAAGGTAATAATAGTATCTATTTCTCAGAGTTGTTGTGAGAATGAAATGGGGTAATATTTGTAAAGCATAATTTAGCACAATTCCTGGCACATCATAGGCACTTAATCAAAAGTAGGCACTCTCCTTCATCAATTGGGCAATGATTTTCTGTTTAACTTCCCCCTCCTTGCTATATTTGGAAAAACAAATAGTATGGACTTGAGAGATAGTGCCATGAGAGAGGAAAGAGTTTTAAGAAGTGTGACCTATGGCAGCAGAGACCTGAATGAGGATTCAGAAAAGAACTTGCCCTGGCATTTGAGAGTCAAGCTACACGAGGACTTTGCAATGAGAGAAAAGACATCAAGGCCACAAAGTAGTGAAAGTATGAGTTGCTTTGGTCACGTGTGTTCCCCATGTGTATTTCACTGTCAATGTAGTATAAGTTTGTGCTGGCATGATATGTATTTATGGTATCATGTTTCCCAAGTTTTAAGGACAAATGCTTTGTAGTTACTATTTCTTCTATGCCATTTTAGTAAATTTCTTTGCTTCAAGCTAATCGTGTCTACTGGCTAATTTTTAACTGGAAACTCACCAGTAGGGGCTTGGAAACCGTAGTTTTCAGAGTGGATGTCTACAAGAAGGAAGTATTTAAGTGGCTCAGTGGATAGAGCTCTGGGTCTAGAGTCAGTAAGACCTAAGGTCAAATCTGGCCTCAGACATTTACTAGGTATGTGACCATGAGCAAGTCACTTAACCTCTGTTTGCTTTAATCCACTGGAGAAGGAAATGGCAAACTACTCCAGAATCTGCCAAGAAAACCCCATTAAAATGAGGTCACAAAGAGTCAGTTACAATTGAACAACAATGCCTACAAGGTACCCCTAGAACCAAGGTAATCAACCCTCTGGGGGCCTTACCTGTGAATGCACGTTGAGTTGGGGGAGGTATAGGATATATTTGTAGGTATATGTGCATAATGTATATAGATATCTGAGCTGTAAGTATTGTCCTCTTCCTAATTATTTTCTCCCATAGGTACTGAGAATCTTCTCCACTTTAATCATTCTTTTTATAAGATATATCATTTTTTTATGAAAAGTAAGCTTGGTAAAATAAAGTCAATGAGTAGAGAACTTTGAAGGCCAGACTATGGAATTTAGAATTTTAAATCATTTGTCATAAACAATATACATGTAAAATATATAATAACCAAGCTATAAATGATCAAGAACAATTAAGCTACCCTTCACAAATAAACATTTAAATAAAATGTTATAATGTTAATGGAATATTCATTTAAAAGTCATAAATAAAAAACCATTATATTTAATAGTTATATAAATATGCAGATACTCAAATATATAAAATAAATATAATCATAAATAGTAGGAAATTTCACTATTAACTTATAAAATACAAATTGTGCCTTATCTCCTTATATTTCACATCATTTGCTCAATATTGAACATGAGTAAAAGCAATTGAATAAATGAAATTAAATCCATAAAATATCATAAAAAAAAACTTTTCAGTCACTCTGTCTCCATCAGAATTCTTTTTTTTGTCCATTCATTCCCATTAATTTTTCTTCTGATTTGGCAGTAATTAATATCTAGTCTGTTCTTCTGGCTTTGACATTTTTTTTTGTTTTACATTATTTCATAAAGATCTTTCCATATTTCCTTATATTCCTCAAACTTGTCAATCTTAATTGCATTATTGTGTTCCATTACATTAATGGACCACAATTTATTCAACCATTCCCCCATTGTTCAACATTTAGGTTACTTCTAGGGTTTTCTGCAATTACATATAATGCTTATATAAACATCTTTGAACCAAAGCTATTTTTGTTTTTGTTGTTTTTTTTTTTATATAACACTTTCAGGATTTATTCCCAACAGTGGAATTGGTGGATCAGATTGAGAAGAGCTTTAAAAGCTAAGCAGCAGAATTTTTATTTTATTTTGGAAACAAGAGGGAGTCACTGGAACTTCTTGAGCTGGGTGGTGACAGTCAGAGTTATGCTCTAGTAATATCAATTTGCAGCTGGATGAAGGAATAGAGAAAGGAGAACCTGCCAGCTAAAAGACCAATTAGGAGATGATTGTATTAGTCCAGGTGAGAGATAATTAGGCACTGAATTAGAGTGGTAGCTGTGTGAGTAGATAGAAGGGGGCAAATTTGAGTTATATTACTGAGGTACAGTTGACTTGACTAGGCAACTGTTTAGATTTAGGTGTAAGGAAGGTGGAAGGTGGAAGGTGGAAGATGTAAGATGTGAGGAAGAATGAACATTTAAGGATATTTTGGCAAAGTTGCCAAACTGAGTGACTGGAAAAATGATGGTGAATTCAATAGAAATCACTAAGTTAAGGATGTGGGGGGGAGGGTTAGGGGAAAGATAATGATTTTCATTTTGGATTTGATAAACTTGATCTAATTAGAGCTGTCCAATAAGTGGTTGCTGCTGTAAAACTGGAATTAGAGAGACTAGGGATCTTTTTAACATCTGGATATATACATATGGAAATTATCTTCACAAAGGTCAACCCCTGGAAATCAATGAAATCAGAGACAGGCAGACAGACAGAGAGAGACAGACACAGAGAAAGGGAGAGAAAGGCTGAGACTATATAGGGAGAAGAGGAATCAGGACAGAGCCTTAGAATGCACCTATGAATAGGGAATGGATAAGAATAATATAATATATATTCACATATATATGTATATACATACATACATACATACATATATATATATATATATATATATATATATATGAAACATATATAAGAATACAGCAAAAGAGACCAAGAAGTGACTAGACAAGAGTTGGCCATGGAAACTCAGGAAAGAGAGATTGACAAGGGACAAGAAGTGAACAGGGTTAGATGATGCAAGGAGATTAAGAAAAAATAAGGACTGAATAAAGGCCATAACATTTGGCAATGACTTGGTAACCTTGGAAAGAAAGGTTTCCGTTTTGTGAAAAAGTCAGAAACTTGATTTCAAAGGAATTGATAATTGAGTTGGATATGAGGAAATTGAAACAATAAATATAGATTGATTTTTGAGAGATTGTCTAAGAAAAAAGAAGAGAGAAAAGACAGTAGCATTGGGAGGTAGTTAGTTTAAATAAAGAAACTTTTGTTCATTTTTAAGGAAGGGGAAGATCTGAGCATGTTTGTAAACAATAGGGGAAAGACTTAATGGGTAATAGGAAATTGAAAATTATGGAGAGAAACATGGTCAAAAGAGCAAATTCCTGCAGATGTGAAGAGATGGGATCAAGGGCTAAAGAGGAGAGGCTGGACTTGTTAAGGAGAAGGATGGCCTCATCCTCCAAGGAATAAAGGAGAAGAGTGCAGGAAATGATGAGATGGCCATTTGGAGTACAAAGTTAAGGAGAAGATGGAGCTTAAGACAGATGACCTAAAGTTTTTTAGTGAAGTTTTTAGCAAGGTTCTGTGTTGAGAGGGAGAGGGGACGGACTGGTGTAGATGGCCTGAGGAAAGAAGAAAATGTTTGTACTGAACACTGAGTTAATTAAGCAAAAGTAGAAGATGTAGAGTATGACAGTGAGATCCCAGACCACAAATTAGTGGCAGACTCCATGTACACAGTTCTGTGATTTTTTCCATCAGCATTAGGCAGCACACATGTAGGAATGAATAAAGATAAATACTGGTAGTAATCTAGGATTAGGGTTTGGAAATGATGAGCAATGATAGGATAGAGGAACAAGGAACTCAAAAGAAGATGACAGTGTAAAGTGAAATTATTTAACAATAGAGTCAAGATTTTAAAGGCAGGAAACTGAAGCCAGGGTAAGGCTGATGGCCCAGGGAAGCAAAGAGAAATGAAACAGTGGCTAGAGTTTAGACTGGTGAATTCAAGGAGAAACAGAAAAATGAGAGGTTATGATCAGATATGTCTTGTTAGAGTTGGTGAAAGTGACACACATGTGTGTGGTGAGATCAAGGATATGAGCATCCTTATATGTTGTTGAGGTAGACTGAGGGGAGTGAACCAATGAACCAAGAAGCATAGGTATGTATGAGGAGACATAAACATGTAACTTGAAGTCTTCTAGTATAAGAGTAGGGTTTGGGGAAGAGGAAGACTAGGAGTCAGGTGCTAATCTGCTTGAGAACATACCAATAGATAATGGTCATCAGGATCTGCAGAGAGTACTATATATGGAGTAAATCTCAATGATGGAGAGATTGTAGAATAAGTGACGGGAGGAGAATTTGGAAATGGCAGTGAGGAACAAGAAGCATGGTTGTACCTCCTCCTTTTCCAGGGTATGACCATTAGTAAAGGTTAATCCAGTGCTGGGTTGGGTGACCAGGGTTGAGATTGAAAGAGAGGGAGATTAAAGGAAATTAAAGGATTAGATTAAAATAATAATTTATTTTAATTTAATTGAAGGAAATTTAAGGAGCTTGAGAGAAGCAAGTCTAGCATGAAAGATTGTTTGTTAGTAATATAATGGGGGTTCCATAGGGTACAACAGAATGAGAGGGTAGGACAGCACAGGGCTGACATATGTTATGATGAGGCCTTAAGGAGTGGTTAACAAGGAATGGAGTTTCTGCTTCAGTAGTGTGCAATTCAGAATTTTGGAGATTGTGAGTAAAGTCATAGGAAAGGAGATTATAGCCACATTCACAGGAACAAAATCACAGCAATTGATTTATTATCATTCCTCGAACAAGGGAGTTGTGGCAAGGCAGATGGCAAGTCCCTGGTCCTACCTGAAGGTCAAGACAGGGGCCAGTTGTGTCCTGAGGCCTTGCTGAATGGTCAAGCCTGGTTGAGATATTCATCCTCCTATTATCTAAGATGTCACCTCTTCCCCAGGGTTTGTTCTAGTGTTGAGATTACCTTCTTGTGTGAGTGAGGGGGTGCTATTTGGTCCTAGACAATTGCCTGTGGAGAGAGGAGCTGCAGGTCAGCTGTAAGTCCCTTGTCCTGCCTGATGGTCAAGGCAGGAGTCAGCAGAATCATAAGATCATAGAATTCAGAGTTAGGAGGGACACTAGAGGCCATATGGTCCAACCCCCTCATTTTACAGATGAGGAAATTAAGACTCACAGAGGTTTGGAGACTTGCCCATCACCATGTAGCTAGTAAATGTCTTAGGTTTTGACCTACGATCATTAGCCAGGTTAGCTCCACCCCAGGTTTTCCACCAAGGAAATCACAGTTCAATGCCATCCCTTATCAATGAGGTTACACAGATTCTTTGAAGCATTTCAGTACTTAAATAATATGTATAGAAATGTATATACAAATTTTTGCATAATAATTTACACATGTACATATGTATTTATATGTGCATATATACATGTATCTGTAAATATAAATGTATAGATACATGTGCACATATGTATTTATACATGTGTTTGTGTGTATATATACATAGATGTATATATAAATAAATATAATCAGCCAGGTGGATCTTTCCTGAGAATATAATGATCTAATTTGTGGAAAATGATAATCCAATTTGTGGTAGATATATCAAACATTGAGAGAAATTTCTCATTTTAATTTACTGGTGTGTGTGTGTGTGTGTTGGGGGGAAGGACAGGTATTCCTGCATTTAGGAAATGTTGATAGCTGTGTGTCCTATACATGGAGAGTATCTAACAAATCTCCCAGTTTACAGGTGGGGACTGGTATATCCCTTAGGCCACCCTGCATATTTATATGCAAATTTACATTTTGTTTCTATGTATTATGAACAAAAATATAGTATACATTATTACATTTATTGAACTTTAGCTACACCATATTTATGTACATATAAATATGTATATACACATAGTATATATAAAAGTGTAACACATTATATATGCATACACATATGTAAAATAATAATAGCTAGCTTTTATAAAGTGTTTTCAGGTTTGCAAAGCACTTTACAGACATCCCATTTTATCTTCACAACCCCCTGTGTGATAGGTGCTGTTATTATCATCATTTTGCAGATGAGGAGACTGAGGCAGGCAGAGGTTAAGTGACTTGCTCTGGGTCACACACAGCTAATAAATATCACATTTGACCTTGGGTCGTCCTGACTCCAGGTCTATTTTTCTATTTACTGTGACACTTAGCCACCTTATATAAATCATGCTTTATGTACATGTTAGCAATACAAAGAAATTGTTATCTTGAGTTCATTTAGTGGTGGTACCCCATCTTTAGTTACTGAAAAGCCTGAAGTACAGAGATCAAAGAGCAAGTCCTTCTTCCTCTTCTCAACATCTTGAAAGACAGACATATATTTTGGTAGTAAAGAGACAGGGGTCCCCAAAATCTTCTAGGGAGTCCTAAAATGGAAAAGTTCAAAAATTGCTGATTTAGGTAACTCTGGCCCTTTGCAGTTAATCAGGCATAAGGTCAGAAGTGTCTGTGTATGTCCTCAGTTCTTTATAGTTATGATCACAGGATTCATGTTTACAATAATGGTGGGACTCTTTGGTACAGGGGAAAGAGCATGTCAGAAAACCCAAGTTCAAATACTGCCTGTATGACCCTGGACAAGTCACTTAAATTCCCTTGGCCTTGGTTTCCACATCTATAAAATGAAGGGGTTAAACTGTATGGCCTCAATAGTCCCTCCCACCTCTACATCTATCATCCTATGTTGTATTGTCATCATTCTTTAAATCTTTTTTTGTTGTTATTGTTATTGGGGAGGGGGAGTCAGATCAATAATTTCATTGGTGTAGGGGACCCCAGTATGGAAACTCCATATGAGTCACTCGTGAAATTTCTAGTGCCTGGGGCACTGAGAAGTTGTGATTTTCCCATGGTCACACAGCCAATAAGTCTGAGACTTGAATACAGGTCTTCCTGATTCCAAGTCCTATTCTCTTTCCACTACACCCCATAGACTTTCTTGTAAATCAGTCTCAGTTTTTAAAATTAGAATTGATTAATTTTTCTTATATTTCATATATATTTCTTATAATATATTTCTTATTTCTTGCTAAGCTTCATGGCTTGTTTTGGCTCCATGGTTCATCTTCATTTTCCCTTCGCTTGTGGGCTAGGAGAAGTTAGTAGGAGGCACTGTTTAGAGAGACCTGGAGCAGCGAAGGAGTGGCAGTAACTAAGTTTGCTTGTGTTTAGAATCTAGCTGGAGCTTTCTCCTTCATCTGGTGATGAGTCCTGTGCTCATTATCCCTGGTAGGCCAACTGGGGTTGCAAATCATCATCATTAGTTTAGAGGCTCCTGACAACAACAAGCATGAATACTAGTGACTGGCCATCTGCCAATTTGCATCTAAGCAGCTTAGTAACTACTTGTTTTCTTTTCTTAGGTCCTTTTTGCAGGGGCCATGTAGAAGGCATCTATATTTGGTGTACTTTTTTTCTTTTAAAGAAATACTCCCTCTGATAAGCCTGTCTTTAGTTTTCCTAAGTATTGCTGGAAGAGAGAAATAAGAAAGACTTTGGCCAGATTGCCTGTAAAATATTTTTCAAATAACCAACCTTTTCTTTCTTTTTTGTATAACCTCTGTTGATTCAACAATAAAGTCACACCTCAATCAAAATCCAACACAGCAGACCCCCTAATTCTCTAGAATTTTTATGTACTTGGCTTTTAGAAAAAAGAGGAAAATTACAAGCAATAAAGTGATGTCAGGGTTAATCAAAAGTCTCTTTTCAGTGTCTACCCCGGATCTAAGCTTTTCTGTTACACTTTCTACAGGACTGTACAATGAGGTCTGGTCTTCACATAACCTTGAGCTATTGCCATTATCCTAAATCAGCAGAGAAAGATTCAGTAATGTCCTGTATACTTACTAAGGCAAATGAGCAGACTAATACTTTAAAAAAATTGATACATTTTATTTTGACCCACCAATCTCCCCCCCATACACACACCTTTTTGTTGTTGTTGTTTGTCCTTCATCCACCAAAGACATCAGGAAGGTGATGTCATTACTTGGTTATAGACAGCATTCCCTAAACACAATTGATCAATTGTTCATGGAAAGAAGGAGTGTGTCATGTAGTTTTGGCAGTATGGACCTAACATTGCTGTTTTTGACCAGAGTATTGTTGCCCCTCAGTGTTGACTTTACTTACATTGTTATCATATCTCTGTATATTGTTCTTTTGACTGCTTTCTTTAACTTAAACAAAGTCTTCCTATGTTTCTTTGAACTCTGTATATTCAACATTCATTTTGTTGTTCAGTCCTGTCTGACTCTTTGTGACCCCATTTGAGGGTTTCTTAGCAGAGATACTGGAGTGGTTTGTCATTTCCTTCTCCAGCACATTTTACAGATGAGGAAACTAAGGCAAACAGAGTTAAGTGACTTGCCTGGATCACCCAGCTAGTAAGTGTCTGAGGCCAGAGTTGAACTAAGGAAAAGGAATCATCCTGACTCCAAGTCTAGCCCCTCTATCCAAAGTCTTCCTGTGTTTCTCTAAAACCTTTATATCCAATATTCTTTGTGGCATAGCAATATTCCATTACCTTCACAAACCATACTTTGTTTGGCCATCTTTTCAATCAGGTACATATTTTGTCTCTAGTTTCCTATTATCATAAATACTCTTAGAACATATTTGTAAGTATGTGGTTCTTTTTTGCTGCTGATGACTTCCTTGTGGGTATATTCACACTAGTGCAGTCCATAGGTCAAAGGGCCTGAAAATTTTAGTAACTGTACTTGAATGATTCCAAGGGTTTTTTTTGCAAGAGTGACTGAACCAATTCAAAGCCCGGCCATCAGCAAATTAGCAGCCCTATCATCCCAGAATCTTTCAACAGTGAGTTTTATCATCTTTGCTAACTTGATGGGTATGAAGTAATTATTTTAAGTTGAATTACTGTTATTATTAGTGATTTTGAATTGTTGCTGATGAATATTGATATTTTATATCTCTTCTTTTGAAAACTTTTTGTCCATCTCATTTGGGCACTAGTCTCCCCTGGAATGGCTTTTAATCTTATAGATTTATGTTAATTCCTTGTAGAATTTGTCTGTCAGACTTGTAACAGAGTTATTTAGTGTAAGGATTTTCCCTGTTCTATGCAACTTTTCTGGTTATAATTTCATTGATTCTATTTGTGCACATGCTTTAAAAAATCATTTTTCTATCATTGTCATTGTCTATTTTATCCTTGATGATCACTTCTATCATATGTATAGTTAAAAAACTCATTCCCTATCCATAAGTATTAAACTTGCAATTTTTTTTTCATGGACCAAAACATTTTACAAAGATTTTTTGCCAACAAGTTTGAAAAAAAAGTTTTATGATTAATCTTCAATTAACCAGAAACTGTGATCAACCAGAACCCTTTTCATGAATCAGTTCCGGGTAATCAAAATGTTACTGCATTTATTGAGAAGGGATTTTAGGTGTCATCTAGTCCCAACAATTCCCATTTTTTAGATAAGGAAACAAGCCGAGAAAGATCCAATGTCTTCTTCAAGGTCACATGGCTATTAATCCAAGGATCCAGGACTCAAAACTCAGTTCTTTAGATTCCAAGTCTATTTCTCTTTCTAAGAAAGAGAATGATCTGAGAGTCATATGACATTTTAGTTCTCTGATCTCATCAATCAGTGGTACAGACCACAAACCACCTATGCCTCTGCATTTTGTGTAACTCTTGTCAGTATACCACCCTCCCAAAAAAAGTCCTCCATAAGAAATCCACGTCAACCTCCCTAGGGTTTTCTCTAGACTTCCATGTTCTTCAGTTCCTCCAGTAGTATGTCAGCTTTTGTTCAACTGATTATTGGATAGGAATCTCACTTTTAGAGGACCAACGATTAAATTACTTAATTTAATTTCATTAACAAATTATCTAATAACTGTGCGATTCTTTGCAAACCTGTTCCCTTCTCCTCCACTCTATTAGCTGAAATGACCTACCCAGGACTGAGGACCATTTTGTGTTTTCATTTGGGCCATGGTTTGCCATGACCAAAGACCACTAACTATTGGCCAGGCCACTAGTGATGAGTCTCTCCATAGTTAGTCAGGCTGGTCCTCAGATAGCAGATTCAGAACCATGCTTGAAACCTTTCTAATTCAATTATATTCAACAAACATTTATTAAGTACTTAATATATGCCAGGAACTATTCCAGGTGCTATAGGTATAAAAGCAAAAGCAAAACAACTACTGACTGCAAAAAGTTTATCCTATGCTGGAGATTGGAGCAGCAGTACAACATATACATATAAATAAACTATAAAAAAATTATGAGCAATAGTCTGTGCGTTGGATAGAAAGCTGGCCTCAAAGTCCTTGGTTCAAGTCCTTCCTTGGACATATACTGGGTGTGTGACCCTAGGAAAGTCACCTAATGATCTAGGCAACTCTCTACAATTGTAAGTTACATAGAAGGTGTTGACCTGCACTGATAGTAATAGAAAGAGTTTCTTGATCTGGGACGTTCCTATATCAACAAAATCATAGGAACATTTACAGTTCATATCCCTATGCAAAATAATACAAAGAAATTTCAAGAAAGAGAGAATGCTAGTGACCTTGAGAAATCAAGTGTGTCTTGGGTGGCTCCTGAGTTGTGTTTTAATGGAATCTAAACATTCTACAAAGTAGAAGTGAGGAGAGAGTGTGCATTCCTGAGATGGGGGAATCACATATGGAAAAAAAATCTAACAGAAGCAGGATGATGGAATGTCATATTTGAGGAAAAGCTAATAGACCAGTTTGGGTGGAAAAGGGAATGCCTGAAAGTAAGCAATCTAAAATCAGACTGGAAAAATAGGTGGGAGTGATATTTTGAAGGTCTTTAAAATACCAGGATGAGGAAATGGGAATAGGGCAACAGGGTTAAGATTGAAATTTTTGTGAAGGGGAGTGACATGGTCAAATCTGTTTTAAGAGTCTTAGTTTGACAGCTCTATGGAGAATTGATGGAAAAGGGAAAGACCGGTAGCATACAAAGTAGTTGGGAGCCTCTTGGTGCAAGGTGATAAGGGCCCAGTGAGTGGACAGAGGGATTGGTGCAATAGATATTAGGAACACTAATTAATAACTGATTGGATATGAGGGTTGAAGGAGATGGAAGAGTCACAGATGAGTCTAAGGGTGTGAATCTTAGATGGCTAGAAGAGGGGTGATGCCTCAAAAGAAAAAGGATGAGTTTGGAGAAAATTTGAGTGTTATTTTGCACATGATAAGTCTATCCATGCATGATAGAAGTTATTGGAACTTGAATTCTTCTGGTGCTGACTTTGAGATCATAGGTTTGCCTCCATGTGTCATGCTCAATACATATCTTTGTACCTGATTAAATAAAACAATTATTTGATTATATGCTTAAGACTAAAGTGTTTTATTGTGTCAGAAAAGGTAAGATTTTAACCTTAACCAGGGATAACATACTAATTATAATATCAGAAAAAATTCAAAGTATTAAAATCACACCTAATTTTTGGATGATACATGTTTTTGGAAAAGAGTCAATGTTATTGAGGCTCAAATATACTGAAGACATGAATCTGAAATTCAACCACCAACACATGCAATTATCTGAACATTGAGTAATAAATGTGAGGCATGTTGGTTGAGTGTGGTCAAACTTTCAACACTTCAGGCTTCTGCTGTAAGCAACTTGAGGACAGGTCCTTCTCATCTTTGTATCCTCTGTGCCTACCTCAGTGCCTTACACATATCAGGTTCTAATAAATTTTTTAAAAATTGTTTAGTAGTCATTATAAGGAAGAGCAGCTCATGAGTGGCAGGAAGCTGAGAAAAACCATGTACTCTGGAAAGCCATCAAAACTGGCAGTTAGTTAAATCATCACACACCCTACACGTCAATCTTTAGTGCACTGTCTAAAACACTCTTGTTCCTTAAAATATATTTTAAATATTTCAATGTCATAATTTTTGTTACTGATAAATATAGTGTTTGTTTACAATGTATGAATTTTCTTAAAACCACCATAAATATACCACCAGACTAGCAAATAAATCCTAGTTCACCAAAAAACAAACAAACAAACAAACAAAAGATCAGCCAGCGTTCTCCTTAGAAGTGTCCTATCTCCCTAGACTGATAAAGAATCTTAGTTTCATTTATTTTGCTACTATTTACCAAGATTAATCTGTTCCCCACCCAGGGTGAGTGGCTGTTTGCTAATCTGATAGAAGCACATTTGCAATGTGTATGGCTTATTTTCTTTCATTTTTATTGGCAGTGCTCAATGCACCATGGCTTCTTGGTCCGATTATGTGTGTAATAAAAATTACAGGATGCATCCACTATATATGTACCACCCTTTGACTGTAATATGTAATTTGATCTTTTTTTTTTAAAGTTGGCTATTGCCTCAGAAAAAACCTCAGCAGCAAGCTCCGAGTGATGTGTGAAATGAAAAATCTATGCCCAGTGCACAGAGGAGACAGATAGTGATGGGCAGTGACCGCTCCATCGAGTTAGGTGTTACATGCCAAGCTCAGTCTCCTCAGTTGAGGAAGTAAACCAGTTATGCCCAGTAAATCCAGAAGTGACGCCAGCACAAGACGCCTGAAAATAGATTTTCCCCATTTTTTTTCCTGCTTTGCTCTTTTGTCCTTGGATATCCTCTCCTCCAACAAATGTCATGAAGCTTCCAGTAATAGTTATAGGCTCTGTTTCTAACCTGGCACTTCAGATAAGATGTCACCTTTCCTACCGCCTGATAGGAGAGAAAATATGATGACATTACTGGGACTTCAAAGGCCAAAGCAGACAGATGCGTACCACATGACTGTGTGAAATCACATGACTCATCCCATTCATGCTAAAATTCAACAACTACAAAATCCTACATAAATGTTCAACATTATCATTACACAGGTTAGGTAAGTGTTGGAAAGGTCAGGTGGTTTTCAGAGCAATCTGGTCTTCAGGATTCCTCTGAGAGAGGAAGAAAGGAAAGAGAAAGGATGAACCCTCTTTTCACTATTGATCTCATTACAGTAAATCTGTGATTATTCTCACTAGATTATCTTCAA
This sequence comes from Vombatus ursinus, assembly GCF_900497805.2. Classification (NCBI taxonomy): domain Eukaryota; kingdom Metazoa; phylum Chordata; class Mammalia; order Diprotodontia; family Vombatidae; genus Vombatus; species Vombatus ursinus. The sequence goes on from NW_020954559.1 coordinate 36,769,102, forward strand.
TATGGATTTGCATACTCCTCCCCCACCCACTCTGACCCAGCTGCTTCCCCCTTGGATGTGACTCTCTGAGATGTTTTCTTCCCTTCTCACCCGCTGCACTCCAGAGCCAGCTGTTGCTACTTTGCAGCTGATTTAAGGGAGTGCTTTCTCTCATCCCCCACTACACTCTCATCCACACGACTCTTAGATGCTACTGCAGATTTCCTTCAAAACAATATCTCAGGGTCCTTTGGGTGATTCTAGGGACTGGGTGTAAGTAATTGTGAAGACAAAAATATCTGCTGTCTCCTCTCAACGCCATACACAAAAGCTCTCCTTTCATTTGTCCAGATAGCATAAAGTAATGTATTCCTTGAGAATCCTAGGTGGGAGACTGTATATAAATACAATATATATTATAATTATTCATAGGAACATTGATCTAGAGCTCAAAGTCCATCTAGTCTAACCCTTTAATTTTGCAGATTAGGAGAACAAGACCCAGGGAGGCTAGGTGACTTCCCTGATGTCACACAGCTGGTAAGCATCAGAGGTGGTCATATTCCAGAGACAGTGACCCTTCCACCTATAATTATACAAGACTCATATATGTTCTATATGTCATATATAATATGCGAGAACACTTAAATATATGTATATACTTGTGCATAATATATGTATTATATGTATATGTAACTATGATTATATATATATATATAATACATTACATATAATATACATGTAATTCAGCCACTCAGTTGTGTCTGTTTCTTCATGACCGCATGGACTACATTATGCCAAGCCCTTCTATCCTCCACTGTCTTTCAAAATCTGTCCAAGTTCATATTTGTTGTTTCCATGGTCCCCTATCTATCCATCTCATATTTTGCCATCCCCTTTTCCTTTTGCCTTCAATTTTTCCCAACATCAGAGTCTTTTCCAATGAGTTCCATCTTCTCACATGGCCAAAGTATTTAAGCTTCACCTTCAGTATTTGACCTTATAGTGAATAGCCTGAATTAATTTCTTTAAGTATTGACTGGCTTTATTTCCTTGCTGCCCAACAGACTTTCAAAAGTCTTCTCCAAAACCATAATTAGAAGGCATCAATTCTGTGGTGCTCAGCTTCCCTGATAGTCCAACTTTCACAGCCATACATTACTACTAGAAAAACCGTAGCTTTGACTACACTATACAGACCTTTGTCAACAAGGTGATGATTTGCCATGGCTTTCCTTCAAAGGAGAAAGGATCTCTTAATTTCATGTCTCTAGGGTGATTTTTGAGCCCAAGAACATGAAATCTGACACTGCTTCTGTTTCTTCTCTCTCTATTTGCCAGGAAGTGATGGGACCAGTTGCCAAGATCTTAAGGGTTTTTTTTTTTATGTTAAACTTCAAGGCAGTTTTTATACTGTCCTCTTTCACCCTCATCAAGAGACTTCTTAATTCTTCTTCACTTTCTGCCATCAGAGTGGTATCATCTTGACATTTCTCCTGGCAATCTTAATTACAGCTTTTGATTCATCCAGGCTGGCATTTTGCATGATGTTCTCTGCATGTAAGTTAAATAAATAAAGTGACAATATATAGCTTTGTCATGCTTCTTTTCCAGTCTTAAACCAATGAGTTATTTCATGTTTGCCTGTAACTGTTGCTCTTTGGCCTGCACACAGGTTCCTCAGGAGACAAGTAAGATGATCTGGTACTCCCATCTCTTTGAGGACTTGCCACATTTTTTTGTGATCTACACAGTCAAAAGCATTATGTGCTTCTTACTGCAAAATTCAGACTTAAATTGAAGAAAGTAGGGAAAACTATCAGACCATGTAGGTATGACTTAAATAACATCCACATAAAGTGAAAGTGACAAATAGATTTAAGGGATTGGATTCAGTAGAGAGAGGGCCAAAGAACTATGGACAGAAGTTCACAATATTGTATAAGAGGCAGAAAAAAAATCCAAAGAAAAAGAAAAGTAAGAAAGCAAAGCTGCAGTCTAATGAGGCTTTACAAATAGCAGAGGAAAGAAAGTAAGCAAAAGGAAAAGGAGAAATGGAAAGATATACCCAACTGAATGCAGAATTCCAGAGAATAGTAAGGGGAGATAAGAATTTTTTTTTTTAATGAGCAATGCAAAAAACTAGAAGAAAACAATACAATAGGAAAGGAGATTTCTTCAAGAAAATTACAATGAAACGAAAGTAGATGTTTTTCTGGAACTCACATGCTTCGTCCATAATCCAACAAATGTTGGCAATTTGGTCTCTAGTTCCTCTGCCTCTTCAAAAACCACCCTGCTCTTCTGGTAATTCTCAGTTCACATATTGCTGAAGCTTAACTTGCAGAATCTTAAGCATAACCTTGCTGGTGTGTGAAATGAGCACAATTGTTTGGTAATCTGAATAGTTTGTGGTATTGTCCTTCTTTAGGATTGGGATGTAAATTGATCTTTTCCAATTTAGTGGCCACCATTGCGCTTTCCAAATTTGCTAGCATATTGAGTGCAGCATATTAACAGTATCATCTTTTAAGGTTTTAAATAACTCAGCTAGAATTCCATCACTGCCACTAGCCTTATTGTTAGCAATGCTTCCTAAGGCCCATTTGTCTTCATTCTCTAGGATGTCTGACTCAAGATCAGTAACCACACCATCCTGGTTACTGGTGATCTTTCTTGTATAGTTCTTTTTTTTTTTTTTTTTTAGGCAATTGGGGTTAAGTGACTTGCCCAGAGTCACACAGCTAGTAAGTGTCAAGTGTTTGGTCTGAGGCCGGATTTGAACTCAGGTCCTCCTGACTTCAGGGCCAGTGCTCTATCTACTGTGCCACCTAGCTGCCCCGTTGTATAGTTCTTCTGTGAACTCTTGCCACCTCTTCTTAATCTCTTCATCTGTTAATCCTTAATATTTTTGTCTTTTATCATGCCAATTTTTGCATGAAACTTTCCCTTGATATCTCTAATTTTCTTGAAGAAATCTTCTTTCTATTGTATTGTTTTCTTCTAGTTCTTTGCATTTCCCATTAAAAAAAATTCTTATCTCTCCTTACTATTCTCTGGAATTCTGCATTCAGTTGGGTATATCTTTCCATTTCTCCTTTTCCTTTTGCTTACTTTCTTTCCTCTGCTATTTGTAAAGCCTCATTAGACTGCAGCTTTGCTTTCTTACTTTTCTTTTTCTTTGGATTTTTTTCTGCCTCTTATACAATGTTGTGAACTTCTGTCCATAGTTCTTTGGCCCTCTCTCTACTGAATCCAATCCCTTAAATCTATTTGTCACTTTCACTTTATGTGGATGTTATTTAAGTCATACCTACATGGTCTGATAGTTTTCCCTACTTTCTTCAATTTAAGCCTGAATTTTGCAGTAAGAAGCTCATAATCTGAGCCACAGTCAACTCCAGGTCTTATTTTAACTGACTGTATAGTGCTTAGCTGCAAAGTATGTAATCAATCTGATTTCTATGTTAACTATATGTAATCAATCTGTACTGACTATATGTAATCAGTCTGATTTCTATACTGACTATCTGATGATATCCATGTGTAGATTCACCTTTTGGGTTGTTGAAAAAAAGTATCTGTTGTGACCAGCAAATTATTTTGACAACACTACTAGTCTCTGCCTTGCTTCATTTTATGCTTCAAAGCCAAACTTCCTGTTATTCCAATTATTTTTTGATTTCCTATTTTAGCATTCCAATGCCATAAGATGTTGGGTTTTTTTTTTTTTTTTTTGGTCAGCAACCCTGAGGGTCTTCCTCTCCCAGTTTGATTTTTTTAAATTATTAAAGGGGCTATCCCTTGACTCACTTCTTAAAGAGGCCTATTCACTATGGACAGAAGTTCACAATATTGTATAGGAGGCAGAAAAAAAATCCAAAGAAAAAGAAAAGTAAGAAAGCAAAACTGCAGTCTAATGAGGCTTTTACAAATGAATGGGATTTACCTCACTCAAAGTGAGAACCTGAAAAAGACCTTAGCTTAAAAGGTCCAGGGTCTCCCATTGCAACCTGGGCCATCTCCAGTTGTCCTGATGAATATCTGACCACTGGACCCAGATGGCTCTGGAGGAGAAAGTGAGGCTGGTGACCTTGCACTCAAATCAAAGTTAATTGCAAGTCATGTCTTCATCTCCTTGATGTCATGGTCCTCTTCAAGAATGAAGGACAAACACACAATAGACCTAAGATGAATGTCTTTTCTGGTGTTATTTCTAAGATGTAGGTCTTAATTGAAATGAGCAGCCTTAGCCTCTTTGGTATCAGTGCTCAGAGCATAGACTTGTATTACTGTGATGTTGAACAGTTGCCTTGGTTTCAAACAGATATTAGGTCATTTTTGAGATTATATCCCATTACTGCTTTTCTTACCCTTTTATTGACTATGAGGGCTATTCCATTTCTTCTAAGGGATTCTTGCTCACAGTAGTATATGTAGTGCTCATCTGAATTAAAGTCAACCATTCCCAACCATTTAGGTTCACTGACACCTAAGATATTGAATCCTTCCACCTTCTGTTTGACCACATACAACTTATCTTGGTTCATAGATCTTACATTTCAGGTTCCTACACAATATTGTTCTTTATAGCATCAAACTTTTCTTTCATCACCAGATGTGTCCACAGCTAAACTTCCTTTGGCCAAGCTGCTTCATTGGTACCAGAGCTACTTGTAGTTGTGTTCTTCCCCAGGAGTATATTGAGCATCTTCCAACCTGAAGGGCTCATCTTCCAATGTCATCTTTTTTTATCATTTTAGTACTGTGCGTGAGGTTTTCTTGGGAAAGATACTGGAGTGGCTTGCTATTTCCCTCTCCAGTGGAACACCTTTTGTCAGAATTCTCCACTATGACCTGTCCACATTGGGTAACCCTCCACGGCATAGCTCATAGTTTCATTGAGCTAAGCAAGCCCCTGTGCCATGACAAGGCAACGTTCCAGGGGGAGACACATACATACATATATTATATTTACATGTGAAATATATGTCACACACACAAGAATATGGAAATTTCTACATGGTTTCACCTGTCTCCCTTCCTCTTTTTCCCTCTCCCCTTTATCCCTCTCCAGTGATACCTCTAGAAGTAGTTGAAATGGGACAACAATGGGACCTCAGCACCTTAAGACTGAGATTTTAAAGGTCATCAAGTCTAATTCCTTCATTTTAAAGATGAGAAAATTCAGGCTCAAGACATCTAATTGACTTTCCCAAGGTCATACAAGCATCAAATACCAGAGCTGGGATTTGAACCCAGGACCTCTGATGTCAAATTTCAAGTCCTTTCACCATACCATGCTGCTTTTTGCAATCTTAGACTGTGAAAAAGCACCATCACATCATCATTCTGAGTAAAAGTACAAACTCAAGTCGACACATATTTATTAAGCACTTACTATGTGCTAAGCGCTCTGTTAAGCCCTGGTAAGACAAATACTAGCAAAAAGAACAACAATCCCTGCCTTCAAGGGGCTTATATTCTAATGTAATGTGAAGGAAAAGGGAAACTAAAAAGTAGGGGAGAGGGAGGGAAAAAGAAGAAGGAACTAGTTGGGAGCATAATGAAGAAAAAAGTCCAAACAATCTAGAATGGAGCTGAGAATAGAGTGAAGGGAGTTGTTTCTTCACTTCCTTAAAATGAAGATTCCTGGAGGGACTGACCAATTAGAGGCAGGGGCCACAGGGAAAAAGTGCTCCTCCAAGTTGAGAAGGCTTCTGAGATAGGATAGAAGAGGGATTTTCCAAGGTGAGAAGGCTACAGGATGTGGTAGAGAAAAAAAAATCCAGAGAATCAGGAGAGGAGTGAAGAAGTGCACTATTACAGGCATTTTTATTAGCCGTCTTTGCCTGATCCATGAATGGCTAATGTGCTCTTCTAACTAACTTCCCAACTTCCTACCTTCTAACCCCTGTCATCTAGATTCATGCACAATCACTTACTACTACCTTTCTTCATATTCTTGTTCCTAGTTAGCCTAGCTCTATTGCATCTCCATCCTCTCATACTTAATCCTTTGTGATTCCTCTTTGAAATCTCCTTCATCCTGTATCTCTTCCCATTGAATTAAATCTATCTTTTCTGTGTTTCCAAGAATCCTGTCCAAAGGCTAGCCACTCACTCTCCAACTCCCATTCATAGGGCCTGAAAGCAGAATTGGCACATTTCTTACTCCCCAGTGCCACTTTCAGATCTTCCATCTGTTGCCAACATTTAACAAATTCTCCTCTTTTTGAAATACACATCATATAACTATGTCATCCTTTCTTGATCATTGTCACTGTCATCTACCAACCGACTTGCTGAATTTTTTTCTTTGCCTTTATCACCTGACTTATAGTCTTCTTTTCCAACCTTTCCCAGGATATCACTAAAAACTTAAGTATCTATATTGAAGATAATGCAAATAATAATAGTAGTTGTAGTAAAAATAGCTAGCATCTATATAGCACTTAGTATGTGCCAGGCACTGTGCTAAATGCTTTACAATTATTATCTCATTTGATCCTTGAAGTGATCATGGGAAAAAGGTGCTATTATTATCCCCATTTTATACATGAGGAAACTGAAGCAAACAGCATTTAAGTGACTTGCCCAGGATTACACAGACAGTGTTTGAAACCAGATTTGAACTCAGGTTTTCCTGACTGCAAGCTCAACTCTGTGGACTCAGCTCCCAAGTCTTCTATCTCCATGGAATACTTAGATTCCTTTACTTGGAATACAGGGATACTTTAGCATCCACTAGGTGACTCACACCTTCAACTTAGCCATCACTCACAACTACTCTACAATCTAGACCCTAACTTTTGAGATTCCCACTGACCTTCCACTTCCGCTGCTTCAGCACCCCTCTTTTCTATGTTCTTAACCCTCACTGTAGCCTTAAATTCCTCGATTTTTCCCTAGTTCCAAAATCTCTCAGACTTCTTATGAACTCATCTCCATTGCTAACATTGATAATGTCCTCTCTTCCACTTTTGAATCCCTTGTCCATCAGGTATTCTCGTCTTCCCTCCTTTTAGTCTTCCCCATTGACTGGATAACAGTATTTTTCAGTGTCCACTAAATTCAAACAGTGGACCTTCATTGTTAAACAGCAAGTTTTTTATTCTCCTTTTGACTATAACATTCCATCCAATGGTCATCCCAAACCTTCTCATCTTTCTTCAAACTCCTGATTCCAGTCATTTTTGTTACCTGTCCCCTATTCCTGGAATGCTCTCCCTCCTCATCTCCACCTCCTGATGTTCTTGGCTTCCTTCAAGTCTCAGCTAAAATAATGCCTTCTAAGGAAGTCTTAGCTGATCTCCTAGAATTCTAGTGCCTTCCTTCTTTTCATTATTTCAAATTTATCCTGTATTATCTTGGTTATACAGAGTTGTTTGCATGTCATCTTCCCCATTAGACTATGAGCTCCTTAAGAATGAGAATTGTTTTTTTTTGTTTGTTTGTTTGTTTTGTTTTGCTTTTCTTTGCATCCCCAGGGCTTAACATACCTGGTGCACTTAATACATGTTTATTGACTGATTGAGCTCACCTCATATCCTAGATTATTGAGAAGACATCTGAACCTCTTTAAATTCACTAATATAAAACACTTTGTGTTCTTACCCAACCTTTTCTACTCTTGGTCTGAAAGAAATAGGTGGTTATCCTTCTTGTCAAAGTTTATCCTTCAACCTACTTATCACATTCCCTGCAAATCCCATCTCTACCATGATCTTGCTCCAATAATCATCCTCTTTTTTTGTTGTTGTTTTCATCTTCAGTCTTTATCTCATTACCTTCATTGTTCAAACATGTAGAGAAGGCATTCTTAAACTTTATTGGATCATGAATTCTTTTGTCAGTCTGGTGAAGCCTATGGACCCCATCTCAGAATAATATTTTTAAATGCATAAAATAAAATACATAAGATTATAAAGAAGATAATTTCAATGAAATGCAATGATCAGAATATTTTTTTTTTAAAAAAAGCACAAGTTTATAGAATTCAGTTAAAAACCCCGGATTTAGAGGCAATGTGGGGTAGTGGATGGAGAACTGACCTCAGAATTAGGAAGACCTAAGGTTTATGTCATGCCTCTGACACAAGCTGATGGTCTAGGGCAAGTGCCTTAATTTCTTAGAGTCCCAGACAGCTAAGACTACATTACAGGGAAGATACAGACCTCCTTCAGAGAGATAGTATGTTATAGTGGGAAGAGTCCTGGGTGACTTAAGTTGGAATCTTGCTATAGACTCTTACCAGTTGTGTGATTGATGACAAATTCTCTCTGGAGCTCCACTGCTACATCTGTAAAATGAAGGGGTTGGGCTAAAAAAAAAAAAACAAACAAAAACCAAACCTTCTATTACCTCTATGTTCCCTTATAACTCAGAATCTATGATCCTATGTTCATGTTTCTTCTATCCAGAAAAAAAGTCTTTTCTTTACCCAACTTTATCCTTGTCTTCTTGCCTTTTCTTGATATTCCCAGCACTTAGCACAGTGCCTGGTGCATAGTGGATGCTTAATAAATACTTGTTACCATGCCGTGCTCAAGCTATTGTCCAATCTCTCTCTCCCCCCTTTAACAGTCAAAATTCTAGAAAGATTAATCTACACTTGTTCTTTTCACTGTCTTACCACCCACTCACTATTCAACTCCTTTCAACTTGCCTCCTGCTCCTACTCCTCTACTGGAACAACTCTCTCCGAGGTCACTAATGACCTCTTTCTCATTAAATCCTTTTCTGCTATCCTAATCTTCCTTGCCATCAGCATTTGGCATTGCTGAGTAAACCCACTTTCTTGATAATCCTCCTTCCCCTTGGTTTCTGTGATGCTGCACATGTATTTCCTCCTAAGTACTTTTTTATTTAAAATAAATTTGATTTTATTTAAATTCAAGCATTTATTTTTTCTCTCTCATACCCCTCCACTAAAAAAGAAAAAGCCCATGTAACAAATAAGTATAGTCAAGTAAAACAAATTCCCATATTGGCTATGTCTGACACAGATGTGTCTGACTACTTTTTTTAAAAAAAAAATCAATTTATTTGATTTTATTATGAATTCAACAAGCAGCAAATATAAAGAACATTTCATAATATATTAGAGAACAGATTTTACATGAAGCCGCACATCTCTATTACACTGAATTTGTTTTTTTTCAAGTATGTAATAGGAAGAGAGAAAGAAATAAAAAAGGAAAGAAAGAGAAAGGGGGAGAGGGAGAGAGAAAGGAAGAAGGTAAGAAGGAAGGAAGGAAGGAAAGAAGGAAGGAAGGAAGGAAGAAAAAACATGACATACACACATATATGCATACATACATACACATGTACATATATATGTATATATGTATGTATATGTGTGTGTGTATATATATATGTGTGTGTATATATATATATATATATGTATATGTTCAAGCAAAACAAATTCCCATATTTGACTATCTCTTCTTTGTCACCTTTGCTGGATCTTCATCCTCCTTTACTTCTTAAATATTCATCCCCTCCTATCCCATCCTACACAAGGTACTTTCCTTGATCTTCTTCATTCCTTTCTCTTTGTAACCTCTTCTTTAGTGGTTTCATCTGTTCCAATTACTTCAGTGATTACCTCTGTGGTGATAAACCCCGTCTAGATCTATTCCCCAAAGCTCTCCCTTAAACTGAACATATCTACTACTGAATAACTCATTTTCTTCCCAAAACCTTTCTCTCCCTCCCAACCTTCCCCACCCCAGCTTTTCTGGTTTTGTTGCTGGTGTCATCATGCTTTGATTAATCTAAAATCTTAACCTGAGAGTCATCTCACTCTTCCCTCTGGTTCACCCTTTTTACACTCGCAATATTCGATCGATTTTGTCTAAAACAATATCTCTTGCAACTGTCCATTCCATTCCATTCTGACTGTAACCATCGTAGTTCAGGGCTTTGCCTCTTCTCACTTATAAATAATATAATATAAGTAACATATTACTTATTAGTAATTATTAGTAATAAATACACTTATAAGTAACAATATAACCAACAACAATTATAACCAATTGTTATTAGGTATGTTATTGTTATTAGGTTTCCACCCTATCCTTGAACTATTATCCAATAATCTTCCTAATGTACCACTATGATATAATTTTCCAAAAAATCTGTGGTGGCTCTACATTACCTACTACATAAAATAAAGCTGCCTTTTCATGGCATTCAAGGCTCTCTAAAAGTTGACTCTAATAAGCGTTTCTAATAAGGTTTCTTACCATATATTATTCCTCTTCACAAATTACATTTTTCATCCTTCATTTCCTTTTGTTATGATGTCTCCCATGCCTTGAATAAGCAACCCCCCTTCAACTCTATCTGATGAAATCCCTCTTTTCCTTGAAGGCAAGATGGTACCCTCAGGTATCCTCTCTTCTCTGGAGGCTTTCAAGAACTTTGTCTTCCCTAGAGGAAATCTGGAGCCAGATGGAATTGATCTCAGGAGAGTGGATTGTTAAATTTTTAGTGTGAGCCTTGGGAATTCACAGAAACTACAGATCAGGGCTTATTTTATTGTTTTGTTGATTCTCTAGACTTAAGAAAGTGATGGAGAAAATGTTAATAAATTAGATTAAACTTAGAAGTATACCCTGCTTAAAATTTTTTTTTTTCCTAGAGAACCAGTTGTTTAACAGGTCACCTCTGTTCATCTTTCCTCCTCCTCCTCCTCCAGCTTAAAGTGATATGTCTCTCCTCAAATGTCTCATATGACTTTGCAAGGACCCTTCCTTTGCACTTATCTCTTTCTCCCTTGTATTAGTCATTTACATGTTTACATGTTTTTCCCTCTTTCCTCTTCCCAATTATACTCTCCTTGAAGGCAAGAACCATGTTGTATTTCATCTTTGTAACTACATGCCTACAGTGCCTCCCATACACTGTAGGCGATTAATACAAGTTTGTTGAATTGAATAAAATCCAGTAGAATATGAACTCCTTGAAAGCAGGAATTATGTCATGTTTTATCTTTGTCTCCCCAGACTCTAATGCAGTGCTTAGAGGGAGGGAGCTGTGGATGGGAGGAGAAGGTAAGTGCACAAATATAATACAAATTAAAATACTACAAGTAAAAGATCCAAGTGTTATGAGATCAGATGAAGGAGAAATCACTTTCAGCTATAGGTGATTTTCCTGCAAATACTAACTTATTTGGTGACTATTGGAATATGTGAATAAAAGAAGGCGGTCAATTATGAGACACAATGTGTTTGCATTTGTAACTATGACAGGTTAAAAAAATTTTTTTCCATGTCAGCCTAGTATTGAGTTTCTCTATTAGGATTTGTCTTCAACTGGGAGAAAAATAATACTCAGATCAAAATGCTTCTCAAAAGTGAAAACTATAATGACTCACAACATTTATTTAGATTTGGGATGTTGTTAGAGGTTCCGCACCAACTTTTACAGGAGTAAATATATGCTACAGAGATAGGATCTATTTCTATTTGAGCTTGAGATCACTGTGCCAATGAATATATAATATAATGAATCAGTCAATAAACATTTATTAAATGGTTACTATGAGTTTGGCACTGTGCCAAGTGGTGGGGCTATGAAGAAAGACAAAAGACAATCCCTGCTCCCAAGAAGCCCACAGTCTAATGGGAGAGACAGCAAGCAAACAGTTGTGTACCATCAAGATATATGCAAGATAAATTAGATACAATCACCAGAGGGAAAGCATTAGAATTAAGAAAGGCATTCTGTAGAAGACAGTTTTTTTAAGTGGAAATTGAAGGAGCCAGGGAAGCCAGGAGACAGATGAGGAGGGAGAGATTTCCAGACATGGGAAATACCATTGAGAATACCTGGAGTTAGGAGATAAAGAATCTTTTTCAAGGAATAGCAAAGGGTTTTGGGGAAGGGGGAATAGTTAAAGATATCTCCAAGATTTTGAGGCTGGGCTTAGAGAATAAGGTTCCCATTGTTAGGGACAATATAAAGAGAGCTAGACTTAAAAGACAGTCACTAGCTGGGCCAGTCACTTAATCATAATTTCTTCATCTATAAAATGAAGGAATTGAATCCAGCGGTTTTCCCAAGATCCCTTACAGCTCTAAATCAATGATCCTATGATCCATTAACCTCAGTTACTTTATTTGTAAAATGACAGTATCTATGATGCTGTTTATAGTAATGATGATGATGATGATGATAAGGAAGTTGGGAGGAACCACCACCTTAGAAGGAGAAAATTATCATAGTAAATTAATAGGGGACTACAGACTCCAAATAGAGCATATCTTCCAGAATATGGGGACAAGTTTAGAAAATGAAATTGCTGCTAATAATAATTAGCTTAGACTGCATAGGATTATTGTACAAATCACCTTTCCTAAGCAATAACTTTTAAATGTGCTAAAAGATAACTGACTCTGGAGTCAGAGGTTGTTGATGTTGAGTCCTTTCAATCACATCCAACTCTTCATGACCCCATTTGGGGTTTTCTTGGCAAAGATCCTGGAGTGGGTTGCCATTGCCTTCTTCAGCTCATTTTACAGATGAGGAAGCTGAGGCAAACAGAGTTAGGTGACTTGCCCAGGGTCACACAACCATTAAGTATCTGAGGCCAGATTTGAACTCAGGAAGACTTATCTTCCTGACTCCAGGCCAGGCACTCTATCCACTGAACCACCTAGCTGCCCCCTAGTCAGAGGAGATAGGTTCAAATCCCATCTCTAACACCTACTCCCTATGTGACCTTGGGCAATTATTTAACTGCTCTGGACCTCAATTTCCTCATGTGTAAAAAATGAGGAGGGTAGACTAGATGGTTGAGGCCCCTTCCAGTTGTAGAGCTCTCATCTCACGATCCTACGCTTCAGGTAAGACAGGGAAGCTTCCTGAATACCAGGAAAAAGCTTTAGATACCACCCTACAAAAGAAGGCATAAATATAAAATGTCATTAATGGAAAATAAATCTTAGAAATGGTGACATGTCTGTCATGAGGAGGTGTTATAATGACAGAAGATTTTGGTTACTGATGAGTAATATTGAAAAAAGGAGAATTAGACTGTAGGTTTTAGATCTAGAAAATATCTTAGGGAAAGCATTAGCATTATCATAGATTTAGAATTAAAAGTCCAACCTTCTCTTTTTACAGATGAGGAAACTAAAGTCCATAGAAGTCAATGACTTGTTTAAGGTTGCATAGCTAATAAACCAGAGAGCCAAGATTTGACCCCACAGGCACACTTAATTCTAAAATACTTTCACTGCCTCCTAATTCAATCCCCTCATTTTACAGATGAAAAAAACTCAAATCCAAAAAAATTTAATGATTCGCCTGAGGTCACACAAGCAGAAAGTAATAAATCTATGATGAAAAATCCTAGTCTTCTGATTCCAAATTCAAAGATCTTTTCACTCCACCAGCTATGTTGTTTCAAAAATGTCACCATACCCTTAGCACTGTTTAGGTTAGATGGCATGGTGAATAGAGCTCTGTGTCCTGAATCAGGAAGAACTGAGTTCAAATTCAGCCTCAGACACTTGTTAGCCATATGACCCTAAGCAAATCACTTAACCTCTGTTTGCCTCAGTTTCCCAACTATAAAATGCAGATAATAATAGCACCTACCTTCTAGGCTTGTTGTGATGATCAAATGAAATAAATAATATTTGTAAAGTGCTTAGCACAGTAGGTGCTTAATAAATGCTTGTTCCTTTCTCTCTTCCTAACCTCATGGAACCGTTGTGAGGAAAACACTTTAGAAACTTAAAGCACTACATAAATATGAGTTATTAATATTGTTATAGTTAAGCTAATGACCATAATTATTGACAGAAAAATCTCTTCAGCAAACAAGGGCAATTCATCATCTTACAACAACTTGATGAAAATAATTCTTTTCAAAATATACAACTTATAAAAGACTATCAATTCTTTTGTTATCATTCTATATTTTCCAGTTATCTTCTGATTTCCTGTATGTATCTATGTACCCCACCCCCATACCAAGGTGTGTTCTAAGCTTCTAGGATCATCTTGTCAGCGTTATCTCCCACAATCCCACAATACATTAACAAATTGGCATTCTGGCTAATAACTTCATTTCTTATGAATTTGGTTTGGATAAATGAGTTTGGCAAAGTCTTATCACCATTTGGTGCTCTGATACAGTCAATTTCCTGGGCAAAGTTGATGACTGTATCCTGGATCAATGCTGACCCTGACAAGGCAATCAGAAAAGTAGAGCCAGATCAGCCAACTGTCCAGCACAATCTTTTACTTCCGAATGCCTTTGATTGTGCACAGGTTGATTATGAGGTGGCAACAAAGCACCCAAGTAGAATATGGGACTAGGGTTTGAGCCTGAGGAGTCAGACCTGGAGATAGTGAGTGATATGGGAGTAATCAGCACAGCTGAAGACATGAGATAGAATCAATTCAAGGAAAAAGTACAAAGAAACAAGAGCCCAGGTACCAAGTACTGAACTCAAGGGGATATGAGAGATTGAATCTATCCATCTCTACAGTTCGAAAGTCTAACGTCTAGTAGTTTCAATAAGAATGCTGCTATAGGATGAACCAATATATTTTTGTTCATTACATACACTAGTTTTCTTACAGGTACTGGAGACTTTCACTATTCTGAATATATCTGCCTCCCCCTTTTTATCTTCCACTTTGTTTCAGCTAAAGGCTTTAAGAAAAAAAAGAGGAAAGAAAAAGTGTGTGTGTGTGTGTGTGTGTGTGTGTGTGTAACAGCAGGAAAGATATTAGGTTTGGGGTGGGAGGGGTAACATGTATGAAATGCTGTCGGGTTAAAACACGGAGTGGGCGGAGCACAAAAGCTTTCAGTTGGGGCTCTGGCTGAGTGCCAGAAGTCCCAGAAGTTGAGAAATCATGTGTCATCAAGATAAAAAGCTAAATACATGACTCTGGGTGAGATGTACCTTGACAAACAATTCCATGTGACTGACGAATTTAAACTACGAATACACTCAATGTGAGATGCCTTTTTGACAGCAAACAGTCATATTTCTCTGCTTAGTTTTTCTGTTGGCTCATGCTGGGCTCTGCCTCCTTCCTTCAGCCCTGACTTGTTAGATATTCGGCATTTCTGCAAGAAGGAGGTAGGACAGTTCTCTGTAATGTCAGTCCCCTATCAGCAGCTTATGAGGAAGTGAATTGTAAAAAAAAGGACTACAAAAGAAGCTGGAGAATAACTGAGCCCTGGTATCTCTGTCATTTCTTACAAGGCTCCATATAGTCAGCTGGCCGGCAGGAAGTTCATTTATATCTGTCAATTTAACAGTTCATTTATTTCATTGAAGCAATGAGACACAATGGGGTGTGGTAACCATGAGATAATCACACCTCTGGGGTGTTATAGGCAGGAGAAACAGCCAATTCTCTCTAATCCCACAGGGGTGTGATTAGTGCTCCTGATAAACCACAGCCAAGAAGGTTGAGGGATAAGTTGCACATTTCTCCTTCTGGGGAAAAAGAAAAGAAGTTGGAATACTAAACAGACTCAGGAATTCTTTCTCTTACGGATTTGGTCTGTGGATAATATGAAAAATGTCTAGGCATTTAAACAGATACTTGGGCACAGAAACTCCCTTGTTTTCTTCCCTATATTTATGGTTTTCTGGCATTATTTTCATTATTTTCAAATGTGCATTTCTTTTTTATTAGACTCTGTTAACATTAGTGCCAAATAAAAGATATCATTTCATAGCTAGGAATCGTTAGTCATTCAATAGAAAGAAGAATCCCTAACAAATGTACATTTATCTCTGTCATTTCATTCTCTGGCTGTTTGCCCTAGATTTCATTCTTCTTCACCAGCCTTTACCTAAATTCTGTTATGTTATATTATATTATGTCATATCATATTATGTTATGTTATATTATACTATATCATACCATATACCATATCGCATTACATCACATCGCAACATATCATATTGTATCATATCACATATCATATCATATCGTATCATACACTTAATAGTTGTATCAACCTAACCAAGTCACTTAACCCTGTTTGCCTCAGTTTCCTCATCTGTAAAATGAGCTAGAGAAGGAAATGGCAAACCACTCTAGTATCTTTGCCAAGAAAACATCAAATGAGGTCACAAAGAATCAGACATGATTGAAAAATGACTGAACAACAACAAATATTAGGTTGGTTATATCTTATCATATTGTAATGTATTATGCTGTCATATGTCATACACAATATTATTATGGTTACTTTGTGATGTAATATATTATTTTGTTACATTATACATAAAAAATCACTTTTGAGTAAGAAAAATATATAGTATATTTTTTTAATTAAAGATTGGTGCATGTATTGACATAAGTTTCATTGGTAAATTTTGTACTCATAATTCCTTCTTTTCAAAAAACCTTTTATATATATACACATATAGATGTATATGTAACGTTCTCATGTTCTCTCTCTGTTTCTGTCTCTGTCTCTGTCTGAGTGTCTGTCTCTGTCTCTTTGTCTCTGTCTTTCTCTCTCTGTCTCTCTTTGTCTCTGTCTGTCTCTCTCTTTCCTTAAATCCATCAAGTCCATTTTTAAACCAGCAGAATAGAACACAGTACTGCCAATTTAAGGCTTTTTGTATTCTTTACACTATTCTAATTTTAGAAGAACATAAGTGTCATACTGGATCATACCAGTGGTCCATCCAGTCCAGCCTTCTGTCCATTCCTTAATTGAGTTGTTTTAGTTATTAAATGCCAAGCTCTGTCCAGAGAGAAGAACCATAATTCCTCATTCTTTCGAAAAGAACTCATCTGTACCTGGGACACACTTTTGATCATAAGCACATGGGAAGAAGAGAAATACAAATGACAGTAGCACTGAAGCCACCTGCTTCTTTGTGCATTCCCTTTCTTTTGGGAATGTTTAGGACTTAAAACGGGAAAGAGAGGCCCTTTTAGGGTGTCAGATCCTGTACCCTTTTAAAGTACATATGAGACAAATGGATTAGAAATTCACCTTTAGGGGGTTGATGGGAGAAAAAACATATAGTAAATTTGGTCTTATTAAAGCTTTGTGCATGTTTTGACATAAATTTCAAATGATAAGTGCTTTACATTCCCTTCCTTGAAAACTGTTAACAGTCATTTCTGCCAAACATTTTAAGGGGTCACAGAATATGTTCTTAGAACAATACCTCAAAATTCACAAGTATTCTTGTGTGCATATTACATATAGTACACATATATACACAGGATAGTATTTGTTAATTTCTTAATTTGACATAGGCTACATAGTATAACATTTCAGTAAATGTCTTTGCTTGGAACTAATTGTGTCAGCTGTCTCTCTATTAAAGGTGGGTGCTTCTGAGCTATAACTTTAGGAGTGAAAATCTACAAATCACTCTGAAGCTGGGATAGTCATGCCCTGGGCAATCCAGCCTTCAAGAGCAAGTTCAGTAGCGCCAGAAAGGCCATTATGTACAAGTAACTATAGGCACACAGAAAAGGTATGAACAGAGTTATGTAAAATCTGAGGAAGGCTGGGTGCACCTTTGGGTGGCAGTGGAAATTAGGTAAGACTTTGTGAAAAAGGTTGAACTTCAGCTTGATTGTGACAGTTGAAACAAGTTGCAAGCAAAGGCATTTACTAGAATGGTATAACATAAACATGGCCAATGGCCAATGAATTTATTTTTGCTTGACTGTGCATATGTGTTACAAGTTCTTTTTCTTTTCCCTTATAGTGAAAGAGAAATGGGAGGGAGAGAAATTTGGTTTTTTGTTCATTAAAAAAATTAATTAAAAAGGTACCACTAAATTTTTAATTTTAAAATAAGAAAAGAATGCATTCAGTTTTTACTTTGATCTTCCCAATTTTAACTCTACCAGCTTTGTGCTATCAATAACAAGTTGACAAGCATTTGTGCTGGAAACACAGACAAAAATTAAACAGTCTCTGCCTTCAAAGAGATTATGTTCTATAAAGAGGAAAAAAAACATGCACACATATGACCATATGCAATATAAATACAAAGTAATTTGGAGAATGAAAGAATTAGGAGCTAGGGGAATCAGGAAAGGTCTTGTGAATAAGGCAGTATTTGAACTAAGCTTTGAAGACAATGAAGGATTCTAAGAGGCCAAAGTAAGGTGGGCATAGGTTGTAGGCATGAAAGACAGCCTGTACAAAGGGCTAGAGGAGATGGGCTGTCATTGGTGAAGAACAGAGAGAAACTCAGTTTGGTTGGACTTTAGAGTTTGTAACGGGGAATATAATTAGGTTTCAAAGGTGGCTTGGAATCTTGTTGTAAAGGTGCTAGATATCAGAAGAGTTTGTATTTGATCCTAGAAATTGGGGGCAGCTAGGTGGCACATTGGATAGAGCACTGGCCCTGGAGTCAGGAGGACCTGAGTTCAAATCTGACCTCAGGCATATAACACTCGCTAGCTATGTGACGCTGGGCAAGTCACTTAACCCCATTGCCTAGCACAATAAATAAATAAAAAATAACAGTAAGTCATTGGAGTTTATTGAACATGATCATATGATCAGATCTGTGCTTTAAGCTATATGGAGAATAGATTGGAGAGAGAAGAGACTTCAAGCAGGGAGATCAATTAGGAGGCTATTGCAATAGTCTAGGCAAGAAGTGATGAGAGTCTGAACAATGGTAGTATGCATGTGAGTAGAAAGAAGGGGACAAATGCGAGAGATATTGTAGCAATAAAATCCACAAGATTAAGCAGCTGTTTGGATATGTGGAGTGAGGAAAAGTTATCAATCTAAGGTTATAACCTGGGTTGCTAGAAGAACAGAAATAGAAAAAGTCCAGAAGAATGTTATGTTTGGGCAAAAATATAATGAATTTGATTTTGGAATTGTATAACAGAACAGAGTAGAGAATATTCAAAAGGTAGTTGGTAATGTTGGACTAGACCTCAGAGGAGACTCTGTTGTTTTTGTTGAAATTCAGTCATTTTGGTCATGTCCAACTCCTTGTGACCCCGTTTGGAGTTTTCTAGTATCCTTGGGAAAGATACTAGAGTAATTTAGTATAGATATATAGACGTGGGAGTCATTGACATAAAGAAGAAAATTAAATCCATGGACGCTACTTCCTTTTACTAACACAGACTTAGATCAAGTCTATATAGCTGAACCAAAGCCAAGGATAAAACAATTATCTGCTTAATTTTCACTTCCTTAGACTTGGAGACACTGCATGATATTTTGGAAAGAGCACTGAACTGGAAGTCAGGAGACCCAGACTCCATGCTGCTGTGGCTATTAAATACCTATAGAAATGTGGGCAAGTCGTTTAATCTTTGTGGGCCTCTGTTTCCTCATCTGTAAAATGCATGAAATGTTCCAGATGTCCTTTAAGATTTTTTCCAGTAAATCTCTATAGCGCTAATCAAAATAATTCTAATAGTTATCTAATTTCTACTTTAGGTGATATATCCACCATTTCAGGTCTTTAGACAGTTCTTTGGCTCCTACGGATTCTTGTTACTATGGACTGTGCTTATATAGTTGAGGCTGGCTAACTGCCCACCCGAAAATGATATTACCTTGAGCTTTAGGTGAAGCAAAGTATTGTCAAATTATGATTTGTTTGTTGACTTTTTGTTTGAATTGTTGTTTGTTGAATATTTGCTATAGAAATTGAGTCATTTAATGTCATTCTCATAGGCTACCCTGCCTTCTAATTAGCTATGACTTTGTAAATACTTCTCCCAAAAGGTGTCTCTAGACAAGAAAAACTACATTCTATGAAAGGCGGCCCCATATAGTGTCAAAGATCTGCAATGAAATTCTAATTTCAATTCACAAGGTATATGAACCTGAGCAAGTCACAGAGCTCAGTTTTGTCACCTACACTTTGGGGATAATAATATTTTTGCTACCTATTTGACCATGTCCTTTTAAGGAAAGAGGTCAGCAAAGCCTAAAGTATAAGTAAATGAGAACTTTTTATTATATGGAAGAAAGAGCTGAATCCAGTCAAGGCCAGGTTGGAGTCACAGGAATACCACTCTGTGGACTGTTGTACTCTATTGTCATGCATACTGGCTGGAAGAATCTAGAACACCACCAAAGTGGAGATCAGCTCAGAACAGCAACAAATCCACTGGGCCCTATTTTTAAAGCAAACTCTCCTCCTGGCTCTCATTGGCATTCACAATTAAAGCCACAGTCTCAAGGATCAACATTTATTTAGAAGAGTTGGATACAATCCAGAAAGACTTTCAGCACTCTTTGTGGGTACCAATGTTGTCCATAAATGGGGAGCTAGTGGTATTTATGGCAGTAGAGAGAAGTGAACAGATACAAGAGATGTTATGGAAATAAAATCAACAATATTAAACAGCTGATTGAATGTGCAGAATGAGGAAAAGTGAAAAGTCAAGGCTGACTCCAAGGTTGTGAGCCTGGGTGACTGGAAGGATAGTTTGGCATTCAAAGTCCTTCGTAAGCTAAGTCCCTTCTACTTTTCTAGTCTTACACCTTACTCCTTGATGCATAATTTTCAATCTAGGGACACTGGCCTCCTGGCTGCTCCATGAACAAGACATTCTATTTCTGGGTTCTGAATATATTTGTTGGCTGTCCCCCATGCCTAGAATTCTCTCCCTCTTCCACTCTGACTACTGACCTCCCTAGCTTCCTTTAAGTCTCCACTAAAATTTCATTTTTCTGGAAGACTTCCCCAACCTTTCTTAATTCTATTGCCTTCCCTTTGTTGTTTGTTAATTATTTCCTATTTATCCTCTACATATCTACACACACACACACACACACACACACACACAAACACACACACATATCCACACACATATCTTTGTGTGCATATTGCCTCCTCTATTGTAAGCTTCTTGAGGGAAGAATTGTATTTTTCCTCTTTTTTATCCCCAGCACTTAACACAGTACCTGGCAGATAGCAGGTGTTTTAATAAATGTTTATTGCTTAATTGATGAGTGGAGTGTACTGGACTTTAGGGGAGAATATAGGACTGAATATGTAGATCAGTAAATCATTAACATAAAGAAGAGAATTAAACGCATGGATGCTACTTTCTTTTAATAATTCTTAAACCAAGTCTAATGTAGCTAAACTCAAGCTAAGAATGAAACAATTCCCTACTTAATTTTTACTTTTCTAGGCTTAGAGATAACTTAGAGGAGTTGTGTACCACCTAGGAGAACTTGTAGAACTCCCAGGGGGTATCAGTGCTGAATATCAATGGGGAACTGATCAACATCAATTCTTAGGGATTGATCAGGTCTGGCTAGTCAGTCAACAAACACTTATTAAGCACTTACTGTGTATCAGGCACTCAAAACCTGAAGATGAACAACCCCTCCAGCAAAGTGACTGACTAGGTCATTTAATAATCACTTAGGGAACGAATCCCATAGCTGCAACACTCAATTGGATCTGTGATCTTGTTGAATTGGGAGTTCTCTCCAAGAACCAAGATTACAACCTGTTCATAATTGCCCATCTTATGCCACTTATCTCCCAAAAGTTTGTCAAAGGAGACCCACACTATGTGCTGGAGGCCTTCTCTCTCTCCTCCATAAAATACTATTCCTATGCCTCATTTTGCCATCGAAGTGACTCTAGGATCTCAAAGACACTTAAAAAGAGTGTAAGCTTTGGAAGGTTCTACCATGCTGCAAAGGCTTCAAGTAAGACTTTTTTCAACAGACTATTTTCTGAGGACCAGCCTAGATAATTATGGAGAGTCATATAGGCTGCTCACCTGGTGATTTTTTTTTGGCCATGGCAACCCATCCCAAATCTTACTGATTAGAATTACCTATTTGAGGCCATATACATTGCATTTCAGCCCCTATTTTGATAGTCTCATTCCAAGTTGGACCTGCATCCACTGAACATTCACCTGTTTTCAACTAATCATGTATGGATAAGAGGACTATGCCAACTGGGAGTTCCTGGATTAATGAAGGTCACTAGGTTGTTTAAGAATGAAATGTGTACAAACCTAATATGAGGACCCATATACAACATATACATTCACCAATGAATTTCCACCATGCTACAGAATGGAAATCAGGGGCTATGTTATAGAAAGAGTGATGGTATCTGAATTCAGAGGTAAGTGGGGCAAAGAGTTAATTGAAATGTAGTAAGCATATCATCCAAAACAAAATGAGAAGGCTGGATTTATCCTTTATTTGAAGAAAATTGTCATTATTAAAATAGTATGTTCCCTCCTCCAGGGTATTCTCCTAACCTTGTTATGTATGGAAATCCCTTGGCCTTTCACCTACTTATATTTGTGCCGAATTTCCTTGCCTAGTTCTCATATAATGAGGTTACTCTGACTCATTTTCCCAGGTCAGGCTGGATACATCTCCCCCTCAGGGTGTTAGGGTACCGTGAAGATTTTATGATTTTTTTTCCATAATTTCAGTGACTAGGATTATTTATGTCAAAGTTATAGGAAAAAAGTTAGAAGTTATAGAAAAAACAAGCTTATAAACATCTCATCCAATACCTTAGAGCCTTACTCTCCCCTATGACATCTTGGTCGAGGGGGAGAATAGGCTGAACGTAGCTCAGTTCTTTCATGGCATTAGTCCCATTGAGTTCATATCCAAAGGTGGCATCACTAGTTCATGAGTCCTTGTCATAATTACTGCTGGGCTGTGGTCCCAAAGGACATTCGTGAAGGTCACTTTTTACTCCTTCAGGTATTGATGCTGTTCTGAATGCAAATCCAAACTCTGAAACACTGAAGTACCCTCTAGATGTTTTGAACTCACAGGACAGAAAGGCTCCAGTCCATTCATAGATTTCCATGATTGAAGGAGTAACTGAGCTCCTCCAAGAATGCTGAAACAAAGAGGCTTTGGCTGAGGCTATAACAGGCCTTTTCTCTGTAGCCAATCAAAGAGCCTCCTCTTCAGCCAACACATGCTCCCATGTTTCCAAGTCACTTCCATGTATGGGATGTTCAGAAGGACTACCACCTCTGGTGTGAGGGCTTATCAAGTCCTTTTCAGGAATGCCCATCCACCTTTGATGTCCACCTTCACCCAATTCTCAACTGTGACTCCAAGAAACTGTAGCATATGCAGTAGCCACACCACCCCCATAAGCCATCAGGCCAGACAAGCTAAACCAGGTTGAAGGTAACCAATAGGCCTCAAACCTGTCAATGAATTAGAGTGATGTCTACCCTAAAATGTGAAGACTTCCTGCAGTGAAATGGGCAATATGTTCCAATGGTCATGAAGGTGTCTGGAGCGGATGCTGTGGAGCACTTAGAGCTTGACCAGATATTGAAGACATCAAGGTCATCCACTGCATCCCATGCTATTGCTAGTCATCTTGACTTTTGTCCTGCCACTAGACTTTGATGAGTCTGAAAGAGAGAATGAGGCTGATGACTTGTGCAACTTTGCCTCCCTTAAATCCAATTTAAGCATAATCCAATTCATCACTCCATGACGTCATTGGTCTTCTTGGAAAATGAAGGACAAACAACAGAATTGTCATGACTTTCCCAGAAGTAGTTATAGGCTCCTCCACATGGAGAGATGCCATCTGAGGCATTCTGTGCATACACTAAGATCCTAGTATCTTAATGCTTGTTGAATTCATAGCTTTGAATTTGTACTGTGCAGCCACGTTATCAATCTATCCTTGACTCTGGCATTGTTTTCAGACCACACCCACCTTTATCACACCCAAGCTTGTTGAATTACTTGTACTCTGTGATTAGAAACCCAGATGACTTCTGTACCTATTAATCTTCTGTTAATTCTAGTCCTGGAGTTTAACCTGCCATTAAATAGCCCACATTGGAATGTCCATGGCTTCTCCTAATCCTTCCATTTTTCCCTCATTTACCTAACATTGGCCTGATATCAATCAAATAGGAATAGTGCTCAAAGGCTCACCCTACCTGATAGGGGGAAGAACAAGAAGTTACTCTATTAAAAGAATAGAACAAAACAGCACTCACAGAAGAGAATTTACATTTGTGCCCAAGATGGACCAGAATGAAATTATTTTGCTATCTCTAATCCCTCTCCCTTGTCTTAAACATTCAATAACATATATTCTCTGTTTTTGTTCAGTCATTTTCCAGTTGTGTCTAAGTCTCTGTGACCCCATTTTGGGAGGTTGTCTTAGCAAAGATACTGGAGTGGTTTATCATTTCCTTCTCCAGCTCATTTTACAGATGAGGAAACTGAGGCAAACAGGGTTAAGTGACTTGCCCAGAGTTACACAGCTAGGAAGTATCTTTTAGGTCAGATTTGAACTCAGATCTTCCTGACTTTATCCACAGTGCCACCTAGCTGCCCCTAATATGTATTTGGGATCTACTACATGCAAATCATCATGCTGTGCAATGAAGGAGACATAAAAACAAATAAATTATGGTTCTTGCCCTAAAAGAGCTTGCAGTCTAATAGAGAAGATAGGAAATGAGCACTAATAATGCTAAAGACAAATATAAGACACTTATGATATATTATTCTGAGGGAGAATGATCATGTTCTCTCCAAGTGGGCCATCTTTGTATGCCAAAACAAAAGACACAAAATAGGTATGTTCTTTCTAGGCTTCCACACTCTAAAACCTAAGAAAAATCAATCAATATGCATTTATTAAGCCGGCACTGTGCTAAGTGCTGAGGACACGAAGACGAAAGTGAAAGAGAAGCTATCCTCAAGGAACTTACATTTTATCAAGGAAAACAATATGCATGTATTGTGTATGTGTGTGTATGTGAATGGAGTTTTGAATACTATGGATAAGTTTACTTACTTTGGCAGTATACTTTCCAGGGATGTACACATTTATATGTGTGTGTGTGTATGTATGTATACATACATGTATACACACATATATGCATATATGTGTGTGGATGTATATATGTATGTATACATATACATATATACATACATATTCAAAGTAAATACAAGATAATTTTGGCAGAGATAGTACTAGGAGCTAGGGGGAAGATTGCAGATCAGAGAAGATTTCATGTACAAGAGGACACTTAACCTGAGTCTTGAAGAAAGCTAAAGATTCTAAGAGAAGGTACATTCCAGGCATGAGAGCTACAGGGGAGGGGCAGCCAGTGCAAAAGGACAGAGATGGAAAATAGAAGGTGTGTGAGGAACAGTAAGAAGGCCTGACTGACTGACCATAGAGTACATGTATGAATGAGGATAACAGGTGATTAAGACTGGAAAGGTAGGTTGAAGCTAGGTTGTGCAGGGAAGTTTATTGTTTCCCCTTGAGATAATGAGAAGCCATTGGGATTTGTTGAGCCTGAAGTGACATGGCTGGACCTGTGACTTAGGAAGATGATTTTAGCAGCTTTTTGAAGGATGATTTGAAGTGAGGAGACTCAGGACAGGGAAACTAATTGGAAGGAGATTGCAATGGTCCAAGTAAGAGACATAAGGACCTGAATTAGGGTGGGATGGGGTGAGTAAGGGAAGAAAGGACAGATGCAAGAGATATTATGGAATAACCAATGACAAACTGGACCTTAATTTCTACTAGAGCACTCATTCTTTCTCAAAGCCTTAAGTTAAGGATTGGGGAGGGGGAAAGCTTTATTTCAAGAATTTTGGGCATTAAATCAACAAGGACGGATTACGCAAAGGTGAGCTTTATCAGGCTATCATACTAAAATCACACCATACTGACAGCTGCCTTAAAGTCAGCCCTGATCCAAAGAGCCCACCCTGTCAAAGGGCACGGGCATTAACTCTCTGACTTTGTTGCTCCTCTCGTAATTATCTATCACAATCTTTCACACACAGGAGGAGTCACTATGGAACAAAAAGGCTGCCAAATACAATGTGGTAAGGTAAGGTAACACTTCAAATCAAAACGGTTTTGTTCCCGCCACATGTACAGGCTTGCGCTCCCATTGTAGCATCTGAAAGCATTGTCTACAGGGGAAGGTTAACAGAGAGCCTACACTCAGGTTCCTAGGGTACATGTAGCAAAAATCAAAAACAAATGTGCCTTTAAAAGTCACAGACTCTCTAAGCTAAAAGTGAATTATTTAAACCTTTTATCCTAATTACAGTGAAAGCATTTTAACTCCTGTGTACTCCAGCTCTCCAGCCCCCAAATTTTCATAGTTGCGTCATAGTATGAAGTCTCATTATTTTTAATGATAAGTCAGGAGGGTTGGAAGAATAGAAAACCTCAAAACCTGTGTGTTTGGAAATGTACTTCTCCAAATAAGGCCAAACTTCCTGGGGTTGCCAGTGCCTGATTAGTTTCCCCTGGTTACCTGTTACTGACTAAGAGGGCACATTGAATGGCCAGAACCCACTAAGAGCAGTTGGACAAAAATCTCAAGCACTATTTGGGTGGCAGGGGTGTGCTGGTGAATATTTAACAACCAGCTCTCCAGGTTAAAAAAAATGTACAAAGGACACACTTTTAAGTTCAATCTGCATTATTATTAACATTTTCTCTATCGCTTTCTTAAGTCAACAATCGACAAAAGAAAAAGAAAATAAAGTCTTGATTTATAGCCTTTGCTGTTTTCAGAAATGTAAATACTCACATTAAAAATTTAACATTCAGCTCTACAAGCTGGTAAGAGCTGGCTCCAGCATAACCAGGAAACTGCTCCTTCACTTGAAGGAAAATAGATTTCTCTCATCTCACTTTTCCTCACCATGGGCGTGAGTACAGGTTTGGGATGGGAGAGAGGCACAGGAGGGAAGTGCACGGAGGAAGTTACTCTATGTTTATTTCCTGCTACACCTTTCTTTTTATTTGTCTGAAGTGGTCGAGGTCAAATCGTTCTTCGCCTCCTTTCCTGTTAGCTGTCTTTGTGCCTGCCTGTCTGATCTACGGCCTTTTGTTGCACTCTCGGACCATGACCTGACAGTCATTATTTTGTCTTTTATCTTCATCTTTTTTTTTTTATTAGACTAGTCAGCCTTGATATTAGGGTTCGCAATGATGCTATCCATTACACTGTCAGCAAAGCAGGCTGCCTTAGTGTAGGCCAAGTGTCAACAGAAGGTGAGGCAGAAAATCAGCCACAATCTAAAGCTAATTACCCTGCCTAGAAGTTAATTAAATACTTGTTAGGAGCAGCAGGGTAGATCCTAATTAAACTTGTCTAATAACAGTACGCTGACATTCCCTGACACTGGGAATTCCTACAGGGTTTAAATAATTGTACAAAGGGCAATAATACCTGTCACATCATGGTGTGCAGGCGAGCCTGGAAGATGCACATTTCTCAGTATTTTCTGTACTAATTTGCCACATATGGTGCACTTCACATGTGTTTAATTTCCACGTGTTTTAGTGTGGGGGGGAGAGCAGGGGGGAGCTAGATCACCTCTGATGGCTTTCTCATTTATCCCCCTTTCCATGAGGGGAAGGGAAAAAGAATCCATGCATCACTGAAACGGTCAGCAGTCTTATTTTGTATGATTTGGTATAATGATCGTGATTAATGCTTGTTGATTGTTCTATCTCTTGTGTTATGTAAATAAAGCTGTGGCCTTCCCGTTCCAATTGGGGACCGGGGCGGCTGCTTCCATTTGGAAACAAGCAGAAGGCAGATTGGGAGGGTGTGAAGGAAGGGCTTCTGCCAGGCTAGTCCACTCCAAGAATTTCCCTCCATTTTCCAATCCAACCCTCTGGTTTCCCCACAGAGGCAGGGAATGAGTCTCCATCTCATTTAGAAACTGAGAACCCCTGACTTCCCCCCTCCTCTAATCCCTCCTTCAGCCAGTAGGGAAGGTACAGAAAAATACATGGAAATAATAATAATAATCAGGGGTGAACAAGTCAAATAAAAACGCACCTATGATCCTCCTGCAGAAACCTTATTTTACTTCCTTTTAGAAATTATTATGGTACTTTGAATAAGATGGTAACATAAACTTCATTCAAAAAATCCATCCATATATATGTGTGTGTGTACACATATGTATGTATGTATGTATATCATCACAATATAACCATAAATATAGACAAACCTTCAGTGTTTGGCACATACTAAGTATTTCATGAATGATTGTTGATTGATTGATTCCACTCAGGGCTAACATACCACATAGCACACAAAAGGATAAAAGAGGGAAGGTGGCTTAGGGAGGGGACCTAGCTGAAGAGATTTTGGATCAAAACTGATTAGAAGATGAGAAAACTTTCCTGAGAAGGAACTATCCCAGCCCCGCTTTAAGTATGTACAGGGCATAGATGGAGGATGAAGACACGAAGTTACTTTCAATCTTTTACAGGTTTGAAAAATGAGGGAAAAGACACCTGTTATCTCAAATCACTCCCAGGCTTTTGGTATTAGAAATTCCCATGTTCTGGAAGAATTCATGAACCTGCTTTGATAAACACATGTCCCTTGAAATCCTGGCAGTGTTTTGTGACTTAGTGCTATCTTTTTAAAGAAACGTTTTCATGCCAACAGTTTTAATGCCCTTTAAAAAAAAAAGTTGAGATTTGACCAGGTTCTGTTTCTCAGCTGATGCTTTGTCATATTACTGCCCATGAGGGTTAAGCCTCCATTGCATTGTCCAGGCCACTGAAAAGCATGATGTCAATAACAAATATACAACTGCTGATAAAGCTCATCTTTCTAGAAAACCCCTGAAAGGTTTTGTGGGATGCTGCTGCGCTTCCACTGGTTGGAAATGCTGAGTGTCAGATGGTGGCATCAGGGGTGTGGGAATGAAATCACATGAGGAGGAGGCAGCTAAGAGGCACAGCAGACAGAATACTTAGCCTGGAGTCAGGAATCCTATTTGCCTCAGTTTCCTCATCTGTAAAATGAGTTGGAGAAAGAAATGACAAACCACTCCAATGCTCTTTGCCAAAAACAACCCAAATGAGGTCACAAAGAGTCGCACCCAATTGAAAGGACTGAACTACTGAAGAAGTAGTAGGAGTAGGAGTAGTGTAGTTAAGCAGACAGGTGACTCCTGCTGCTTTTGTCCCTCGAACAATTTCCACGTGGACGTGTTTAGTGAATTTACACCATTTTAATGAATTTGATTTAAGCAACAAGGATTTGGAGTGGCATAGACATGGACACAGTTTCGGGGCCCATTGTGGAAACTGCAAACAGTGTGAAGAGGCAGCTTTGGAAACTGAGTCATGAAATACTTAAGTCAATCATAGCCTCCTCTATTTCTCACTTTCTCCCTGAACAGCGTGGATTAATGAAAAGATGTAAGCACTCTGATCTTCTCTGGCAGCACTATTTGCTGAAATAATCAATTAACCTTGGGAGATTAGATTGACGGGGTTTAAGTGCAAAGTTATTTAAGGTGCCAGATTATCTAAGCAGATGATTACAACTGTGGCAATTCTAGAAAGAAATAAGAACCTTCTTTTGGAAATGTCAGGGCTTCACAATGATTTAATAGTATTGCCCTAAGGAATGAGCTTGATTCGTGAGTGTAGACTTTAACCTTGGTGGAATGAGGTAGATATTTTTTTTCCCTCCTTATTCCCTGGGTTTAAAAAAAAAGTGATTCATAAGGAGGACAATATTATAGCATCATGGATGTGATTTTATATATTTCAATAAATAAAATTTAATGTTTTTTTTTAATTTGGTGATATATTGAATCTATAGGGTCATAAATCCAGAGCTGGAAGGACCTCAGAGATCATCTATGTTATAGCTGAGGAAACTGAGGCTCATTGGAAATTAAATGATTTCCCTAAGTCACACAGGAATTGTGTCAGAGTCAGGATTGAGTTTAAATTCTCTGATTCAAGCTATACCATGCCATCTTACACACTGAAAATTGAATAAATTCTAAATTAATCAAAGCATCATCAAGATGTCCTTTGAATTTTTGGTAGTCTAACAATGACATGTGCTGTATACAAATAATATGCTTTGACTTGGATGCCTATAGAATACCATCTCCATAATAAATAACATCTTCATAGCTAAATATAAAAAACTACTTCTTCATCATTCATAATCTGTCCTAAGGGTGTTGTGATAACTTAGAAAACTACATACACACACACACACACATACACACATATTAATACACCAATACAATTAAATCAGATAGGAACTACTTTTTAATCTCATTCAGACTGCACTCAGAAGTATTGGGTGCTGGGTGTTTGACACTTCTGACCTAGAATACTGAGAGTTTGACTTTCCCATTATAGCCAATATGTGTAAGAGGCAGAATCTGAATCCAGGCCTTCCTGGCTCCAAAGCCAGTTCTTAATCCACTATGTCAAACTATTTTGGGGGGACAAAAACTGAATGAAGTGAATTATGAACTTTTTTATGTAATTGAAAAGTTTAAAAGGAATGATTTTTACAAATAATCGTGAAAAAAAAATCATGAAAAGATATTAAGTTCCACCACTTCTTCCAATTGTTGTCAAACTTTAAAAATATTTACCTGGGTCCAAAATTTTCTAGTTATGTCTCGTAGTATCTCATAAATTTTTAGGATTATAGATTTAGGTTTAGAAGATTCCTTAGAGAATGACAAGTCTGGGCAGCTAGGTGGCAAAGTGAATAGAGCTCTGGCCTTGGAGTCAGGAGGACCTGAGTTCAAATCTGGACTCAGACACTTGACACTTTGTAGCTGTGTGACCCTGGGCAAGTCACTTAACCCTGATTGCCTCACCAAAAAGCAAAAAGAAAAAAAAAAAAAAAAAAGAATGACAAGTCAAATCTCTTCACCAAGAGGTTAAGTGACTTGCCCAGGGTCACATAGCTAATAAGTGTCAGAGACAAGATTCAAACTGAGATTTTAAAGGCAGTAGATCTCAAATCTTCTTTGGTAAATGTGAATGATCTAAGTAGATCCACATCAGTGTGAACTCATGAAATGTTCTTGACTGGCTGCATTTATTTGATTTTTGTGTGCTTGAGAAGACACACTAAGGGCAAGGATAGCTTTTTAAGTTGTACTCAGAACAATAACTTGGTGGGGAGGTGGTAGGGGTAGTGGTGTTGACTAAGATTTTATTCTAGAGTTCAAAATTTAAATTTCAAGGCACTAAAACCTCGTTCTTTGGAAGGGTAGAAACCATGGAGCTTAGGGCCTATTTAATAAGGCTTAGTAACTGGTTAACGAGAATAATTTAAGATGGAAAGTTAATCAAGGCTTGATAATAGCTCTCCATTTTCCCTGACCCACTCCCACTTCTCCCAATTGTTATCAAACTTTAAAAATATTTACCTGGGTCCAGAATTTTCTAGTTATGTCTTGTAGTATCCCATAAATTCTTGGGATTATAGATTTAAGTTTAGAAAATGCCTTAGGGAACAAGTCATATCCCCTTCACCAAGAGGTTAAGTGACTTGCCCAGGGTCTCATAGCTAATAAGTGTCAAAGACAAGATTCAAACTGAGATTTTCCTGACTCTGAGTCCAGCACTATATCCAAGTGATATTTTTGGTTCTTAAAGGTCCCAAAGGATGTGATGATTCAATGAGTCAACATTTTGTAAGTGAAACCATGCTAGTCTAAATTTTTCAAACCTAACTTAGCTTTAAAAAGACACATTGAGGTTCTTGGTCTTTCATGTTATAGATGTCGACCATAGGCATAGTATGTAGGCATGAATAAAGCATTCTTTAAAATATGGAGCTAAGTAAGGAAGTCTTACTGCACAGCCATCACTGTGCTACCCAACATAAGAGATGTAAAGGAAATTGTAGATATGGTCCTTGCCCTCAATGATCATACCATGTAGTTGCTGAAATGTTAACCAATTAGATAATAAGATGAGAATATGTGATTTCTGGGGCCTGCTACTGTGGCTAAAAGCAAAGCTTTTCATTTACTTATTTGGAAGGAATTTATTAAATGTCTACTATACACCAGGCATTGTGATTGATGCTGGGGATATGAAGAAATAGAAACAGTCCTTGCCCTCAAGGAACTTACATTCCTTTGGGGAAACAGCTCATATACAAATGAATAAAGACAAAATATATATAAAGTCATTTCAGAGGAAGACTCAAGAAATTACAGATTGGGATGGACCATCTGTAAGAGCTTAAGCTGAGCTTTGAAGGAAACTAGAAATATTCCAAGGCAAAGATATGGAAGGAGAGTAGTCTAGACATGGAACAAAGCATGTACAAAGGATAAAGATGACAGATGACATCTCATGCACAAGGAATAACAAATAAGCCAGTCTACTATAAAAAGTAGTAAAGGTAGCTAGATGACACAGTGGATGGAGCTTGGCCTGGAGTCAGGAAGAACTGAGTTTAAATCTAGCCTCAAGTGCTTACTAGCTATGTGACCTTGAGCAAGTCACTTAACTTCTACTTGCCTCAGTTTCCTCAACTGTAAAACAGGGACAATAATACTCCTACCTCCCAGGGTTGTCGTGAGGATCAAATAAGATAATAATTGTAAAGTGCTTTGCGTAGTGCCAACCCATAGTTAGAGCCATATAAATGTTAGCTGTTGTCACTAGATAATGGCTGAACTCATGGTAGCTGTGTTGAAACTAATAGGCCCTTTTAATTTGTCCTTTTTAATGGAAAGCCACGTGGCTTAACTGGAAACACCCAAGTAAGCCTGGAAGAAGCCAAGGAAAACAAGGAAAAGGCTACCAGGTCAGCTCACTGATCTCCCACAGTGGGCCGGGGATGACAATTCCAAAGCAATACCAGGAAAGGCAGGGAAGGGATACAATTCAGATGTCATTGGGGACCTCTAGCCATGATGATCTTCAGGCTATGGCCAGAGAAGAGAGTCCATGACTTGCCAAAGGCAACCCTCAGGATTTGGTGAATGGCTAACTTAAACTTGTGCTGGAACTCCAAGCTCCGTCTTCATTCCATACTTCAGAACAACTCAGGTGGTTCAGCAATTAAGGCAGTTTAGGGATCAGAAGATCTCATGTCTTTATGGCAAGAGCTAGGGTCCCTCTCAGGCACATCTAATGACTTTTCCATAGCAATTTCTGTTGCAATGAAATTGGAAATTTCTAACCTGGAAACTTCCAGAGGTAGGAGGGCTAGAAAATAGACAGGAAGGTTGGGAATGTCAGGTTAAGAAGAAGGATATGACCAGGTTATAGCTAGTTTATTAGACAGAAAAAGACAGGGACAGAAAAAAAAAGGACTTTTTTTATTTGCTTTTTTACTAGATGACTACAAAGTGTCCAGATAAAAAACACAGACAAAAAGACTGCCCTGGAAGGGGCAGCATCAAGTTGGATCCTAAATATTGAGTAGGATTTAGAAAGGCTAAGAGGGAGAAGAAAATTCTGCCAGATAAAGAGAATTTCCAAAGCAAAGGCAAGAAGGTGGGAAATGAGATGGCAGAGAGTGGCATCATTATAGAAAAGAAGGAGTAGTAACTGTGGGACAGAGCTAGGAGGGAGGGAGGGCCAAGAATTCTGTGTTAGCAATCCTGTTTTTCCAGTAATATAATTAGCTGCCTGCTATTGGACTAGTTGCTTAGCTTCTTTGGGCTTTAGTTTCCTCATCTGTAAAATGGATGTGTGTGTAGGGGAGGAAGTGAAGCATGTTGATTGCTAAAGAATCATCTAGCTCTACGTCTTATAAAACACTGGTAGGTCAGAAAAGCAGGGTGTCCTTTTCCCAAGACCCTGAATTCACTCCAGAGTAGGTGGTGCCCATTCTGCCTACACAGAAGATCAGCCCTGTTTAAGCTCCAAGCAACTGCTAATTTGGACAGCAAGAAGCTAGTGAAACGCAGAAGCAAGAGGGCATGTTTGCTAGTTAACTTTTGTAATTGTGTTTCAGAAAACAGCTAAAGACCAGTGATTTAAAGTGCATGTGTTCAGGACAACAGCTACTTTGCTTTTCAACACATAAACCAGGTCATTGTTTCAGATTTCCTTTTGCTATTGTCACTGATGTATAATGGTCAATTAGTGCTAGAGAGCATGGGGTGAGATCATTATGGTCCTGAGGAGGAGTTGAGGGTGTCCTGAAGAGGCTCACCTCTCCAGGAGGAATTCGGTTGGCCAGACTCTATGTGCTCACATTTATCCCATGGTATCAACAGGAAGGGGCAGCTAGCTGGTACAGTGGATAGAGTGCCAAGCCTGGAATTAGGAAGACTCATCTTCTTGAGTTCAAATCTGGTTTCAGATGCTTACTAGCTGTGTGACCCTGGGCCAGTCACTTAGCCCTGTTTGCCTCAATTTCCTCATCTAAAAAAAAATGGCAAACCACTCCATTGTCTTTGCCAAGAAAACCCTAAATGGGGTCATGAAGAGTCAGACACAATTGACATGACTGAACAACAATTAAAAGGAAAAGTAAAATATCAGTAACTATGTTTGTTGTGTATGACATCCTGTAACATGAAAAGGAGTTTCTCTGAAAATAAATTTTATACCATAGAAAAAAAATCAGTTATGAAAGGAAGAGTTCAATAAAAAATAGTGTGTGTGTTTCCCACTACACGTCTCCAAAACAATGGAGTCACTGATGACAGATGGAACCTATCTATGGTCATTCTCATGCTTTCTTCCTCTAAGAGACTGTATGGAAAGATCAAATGAATTAAAACCATGGTGTTCCAAACCTATTAGTTTGAAAAATTATCATAATCACAGGCTCATAGGTCAGTCTAAACTTAGAAGATATCTCATAGGCCAACTAGTCCAACTTCCATCATTTTACAAAAGAGGAACCCATGGCCAGGTCAATAGCTTGACCAAGGTTACACAGGTAGTAAAAGCCTCAGAGGTGAGATCTAAACCCAAATCCTCTGACTCCAGGGCCAGTTTTCATTCCATTGTCCTATAATGAAATAGTAGTGGAAAGACCAATCTTCAGCTTGTCCCATCTGCAGCTAAATAGATAACAACAATTATAATGATAACAATAACAACAGTACAATATATTCTTTCTGGAACTTCGATTTTTCAAAACATTTTCAGATATATCATCTTGTTTCTTCCAATTCTCAATACACTCCTCTAAGGTAGAAAGGGATGTAGAAACAGATGAGGAAAGTGAAAAGCAAGGAGGATGAAGCTTGCTCAACATTAACGCAGAAGGTTAGAGACAGAGTTGGGTCTAGAATGCAGATCTCCTAACTGCCAAGTTGGTAAACTTTCAATCAACAGGGATTTATTATGTACCTTCTATGTGCCACTGTGTTAGGTGATGGAGATACAAATACAATAAATGAAACAATCCCTACTCACGAAGAGTCAATGCTGTTTCTCCAGGGATAGAATTCAAGTAGGGGCAGCAAGGTGGTACAGTGGATAGAGTGGACAGAGTGTTGGGCCTGGAGTCAGGAAGACCTGAGTTAAAATTTGACCTCAGATACTTTCTAGCTGTGTGACCCTGGGCAAGTCGCTTAACCCTGTTTATCTCAGTTACCTCATCTGTAAAATGAACTGGAGAAGGAAATGGCTAACCATTCCAGTATCTTTGCCAAGAAAACCCAAAAGGGGTCACGAAGAGTCAGACATGACTGAAAATGTCTAAACAACAACAAAGAATTCAAGTAAAGAAGACTTCTCTGACACTTAACAAGCTGTGTGACCTTGGCAAAGTCATTGAACCTCTCTGGTCCTCACTTTCCTCATCTGTTAAGTATAGAGAATAACACTTACAGTATCGACCTCATGCATTGTGGAAGGCGCAAATGAAGTAATGCACATAAATGTACCATGTGTCAGCTACTATTCATATTAGTTGCACACAATAACACCAAATTATTTCTCCCGTTTAACTCCTACTAATTATTTAACTAGTATAGAGATAACTTATCTTATTTAATATTCACACATCTGGCCTATGAAGGGCTTTCTCTCACTTAAACCACATTTTCTTTTGCACTGGACACAATAGAATTCCATTTCTTCCCATAGCGTCTAAAGTCAGACTGCTCCTTCTAGCTCACCAAAGGGAAGAGTATTCTAAACTACCAGGCCCCTTTAAGAGCCATTTTGGAATATCTGCTTAGCACAGAATAGTATTCATGATAGAAACTTATCTTTAAAACAATTATGAGACCCTAATTTTATTATTTATATTATTATATTATAATATAGAATATAATATAATTAATCAACTGTAAGGTTCTCAACAAAGTCACTTTATTTCATTAAGTGACTTTATATTCTTGGATCTGCAGGCCCTCCCCACCCCATAAAGCATTCATAATTACTTCCGTGGGAACTTGCATCTGCAATTCAGGGTAGTTGCCCCTAGATGGTGCTTTTATCTTGTCAGATGGATAGTCCTTGGGAGCAGAGGTCCCTTTAGGTGCTAATTTCTGGGATGACACCTCACCCCCCACCCCATCTCAGCCCCAGCCCACAACCCAAGACTTCCACCCAATAGTCAGTTTCTATCTCTTTAAAATATTTAATTAAATAGTATGAATACAAACATAATTCACAATTATTTATGCTTTGCAAGAAGTTTATAGGAAGCGATACATCAAGTTTAAGCAAGAATTTAAGGAACACTCAATTTGTAGGCATAGAAAAATGCGCCTGATTACTTTCTCCAGTTTCCTCTTATTGTCAATTGCTATTCGCCCCCAATCTAGGGTGATTAATCTATCCTTCCCTTCCCTTTCCCTTACTTACCCTTGTACAGACTCTAGAATAGTTCCTATTACTTGTTGGCCTGGGGTTCCTCTGAGTCTTGAATGGACCATGTTAGCAGATTTTCAATTAGCTGAACTGCATCCACTCAAGTGTATCTTACTAGAAGCAGGTTCTAATGAAGCAAACCCTGTCATCTTGCCACGTACCTACCTGATTCAAACTGAAAATGAACTCCCAGACAAGTATAGGGTTGATAATTATCTTCTCTCCAGTCTTGTGAATCTACTATACCCAAAAGGAAAGAATTTGAACCATGCTTGCCATCTTCTCACATCTCTTGCTCTCTGCTCTGCATTTCTGCCACAGAGAATATTCAGCACAATCAGAGATGTTGACTGATCCTGCCTCTCTTACTAAAACAGTCAGATAGCTTCGCTTTTTACCCCCAGCTAATTTTTCAGGTGACTTTTCAAAAAGGAGTCACTTTATTTCATCAAAAAATATGAATGTTCCTCCCCTCCTGACCCCCAGGGCAAAACAACCTCTTTTCAATGGTTACATCATGGTCATGTCTCCACAATTTCACATTAGAAAACACTGATTATGGTGTTACTATCTACATGGTTAACTACGACCACAAAGAACATGATATGCCAGTCAGTCCTGTTCACACTGAGCAAATATATATATGGGCTGTCCTTTGGTGAGTAGCAGGAGTTGATTCAGCGAGATCTTTTATTGTTCACAATTCTGCCTTTTCAGTTTAGCATAGAGCTAGAGTTCAAATCCCACCTTGGACTTTTCCTAGTTACGTAAACCTGGGCAAGTCACTCAACCCTGTTTGCCTCAGTTTCCTCATCTGTAAAGTAGAAATAATAATAGTAGGATTGTTGTGAGGTGTACCTGGGCAAGTCACTCAACCCTGTTTGCCTCAGTTTCCTCATCTGTAAAGTAGGAATAATAATAGCAGGATTGTTGTGAGGATCAACTGAGATGGTATATAAATCACTTTGTAAACCTTAAAGTTCTATGTAGATGCTATTATTGTTATTATTATTATTATCATTATGAGGACCAAATGAAATAATAATAGTCCTACGTAGTCGTTTAAGGCAGCTAGGTGGTGCAGTGGATAGAGTGCTGGGCCTAGAGTCAGGAAAACTCATCTTCTTGAGTTCAAATCCAGACTCAGACACTTACTATGTGACCCTGGGCAAATCACTTTACCCTGTTTGCCTCAGTTTCCTCATCTGTAAAATAAGCTGGAAAAGGAAATGGCAAACCACTCCAGTATCTTTGCCAAGAAAACCCCAAATGGGATCACAAAGAGTTGAACGTGACTGAAACAAATGAACAACAAATATAATCCTTAAAAGTTTGCAAAGCATTTTATGGATATTTTTTCACTTGGTCCTCATAATACTAATAATGCTAATAATAATAAGACCTTGGGACACCATGAAGCTGCTGATGTAAGGTACCCAAGGTAGTCTAAATGGGGAGGAAGGAGGAGGAGCATTGCCATGGGCCAGGGAAGAGTTTACCTGACCAAAGAAAGGGAGCCTCCTTGCTTAGCTGTTTTGATGAAAGCTGAAAGATTGGAAATATAGGCAAAACACTAGTTGCCCCACCATAGTTACGGCACTGGAATATCCTGACTTGCAATCCTACACTGTACCATGGTGTACAAGATTTGTAACATAGTCAAATATTGCCAATATGCAGCTGGCTGTCTTAAAATGTAAGAAGGCACCCCATATGCTGCAGCTTCTCTGTTTCTGAATGTGAAGTCAAACTATCACAAAATTCACAATTTCTTTCCAAGCCAGTTGTGTATACAGAGGAAAAGCAAAGGAGTTGAGCAATTTCGGAGTTAAAATGATGAATGCAAACAGTCAATACAAATAATTTAGGTGAAAAACAATAATTATTTTTCTCGTTTTCTGACTGAATTATCCAGATAATTGCCTCAACTCTTTAGTACATTTTGCCTGTGTAGATAAAACCTCAATAAATCAGATTCTCCCAGTATAGAGCATTTCCTTTGATATCAAAGGGAGTTAGCTACATGTGCAGGGGAATGAATATGGAATGGGGTTCTGCTTAGTTTAAAAAAAAGGTAAAGCAAAAACAAAAAAATGGTCCAGGTGTTTGCCACCCAGATCTTTTTGCTGCCATCTTCAAAAAGGCTTTTCCTGCCATAACTTGGGCTTTCAGCAACATCTAACATCATGTTCTGTGTTTAAGGTAGAAGTGTCATCACTTAAAGTACTTTCTTTTTTATCGTACTTATTTTGTCTATGAATTCAATTTAACATAATTTCATAAAACACATTTCCTCATGCCTAAATTCCTCTTATATGAAACTGGGATTCTGTCACCCGGAAATTAGACTCCAGATGGAGTATAGGATGTGCAAGCTGCCAGGGGCCCAAGGTGCAAGGACCAGGCAAAACCAAAGTGAATATGTGCCACCCAGCAGTCAAATCTTCTGTGATATTGTAATATTATTTCACAAGTAAAGACAATAAGCATTTATTAAGCACCTACTGTGTGTCGGGCACTGTGCTAAGAGCTGGGAATACAAAACAAAAGGGGGTAGGCAAACAACAGTCCTTTTTCTCAAGGACCTCATAGTCTAAAAGAGGAGAAAACATAGAAACAGCTACATACAAACAAGTTATATATTGAATAAACTGAAGATAATCTGGGAGAGAAAATATTAATGGGGATTAGGAAAGCCTTCTTGTAGAAGGTAGGATTTTAGCTGGGACATGAGGGAAACCAAGAGGCTTCCATGAGGAGGTAGAAAATTCCAGTGTGGGGCCAGCCAGTGAAAATGCCCAGTCTGAAGATAGGGTGTCTTGTAGGAGGAACAGCAAAGAAGCCAGTGCGTTGGATCTCAGAGTACATGGGGAGGAGTGAAATATAAGAAGATTGAAAGGGAAGAAAGGGGTTAGGTTAATAATGGGTTTAAAAAAAACAAAAAGAGGATTTTATATTTGATCCTGAAATAATAGGAAGCCACTGGAGTTTATTGAATGAGGGAGGGAGTAGGGTCATGGTCAGATCTGCACTTTAGCAAGATCAGTTTAACAGCTGAATGAAGGATGAACTGGAGTGGGGAGAGCTTGAGGCAGGGAAACCAACCAAAAGTCTACTGCAGTAGTCCAGGTATGAGGTACTGATGGCTTCCTTATCAGAGGAAAGGAGACAGGCTACACAGGACATATTACAAAAGTAAAACCAATCGGCCTTGACAACCAACTGGATATGGGTGAGGATGGGGTGAGAGAGAGAGTCAGGAGTCAAAGATGCCTGACTCCTACTTTGTAAACCTCACAGACTGGAAGAATGGTATTGCCCTTGTCAGTATTAGGGATGATCAAAAGAGGGGTTAGAGTTTGGGAGAAAAGAAATGAGTTCAGTTTTGGATATGATGAGTTTAAAATGTCTATGGGACATCCAATTCAGGAGGTCCTCTAGGCAAGACGGGAATTGAAAGGAGAGGTTAGGTCTGGACAAATAGATCTGAGAATCTTATGTGTAGAGATGATAGTTGAATCCATAGGAGCTGATGAGATCAACATGTAAGATGGTATAGAAGGAGAAGAGGGCCCAGGACAGAGCTCTGGAGGACACCCATTATTAGAGGGTGTGACCTAAATGAAGATCCAGTAAAGGAGACAGGTAGGAAGAAAATCAGTAGAGAGCAGTGTCACAAACACTTAGAGAGAAGACTGTGATTGATAGTGTCAAAGACTGTAGTGTACAAGGTGTATAACACAAGTACTCCGATACAATTCCCTGTTAGACTATAGCTTCTTGGAAGAGGCACTAAATCGTTAATGAGAGTGAGATTCAGAGAGGTGGAGATTTTTAATGAATTCTATTACTTCTGCCAATTATCTATTAAAGAGACTTACTGCTTTTTTCCACCAAGAATTGTTAAAGAAACTGGAGCATCCCAGATCTATTAAAAGCTGGTATTGTCTCCACCTTGAGATCTCCTCAGCAGTGGACGGTAGGATGCTTGGTATGCTGAATCCCAGTGAGAGACAGTCGATTTTGTTCAAGAGAGAGATCAAGGTATCTCGTGAGGACTAACAGGGACATTGATTGTGGAGAGAAGATTTAGTTGCAAATATAATTCCCAGAAGGGGAATTACGATGGATTACTTTTCCTAGGCTCCCCATTGCATTTACTTTAATACAAAGCCATGAGGACTTTCCAGATCCTAACAAAGTGTGCACATTGGGGTGTGTGTGTGTTTGTGTGTGTGTGTGAGAGAGAGAGAGAGAGACAGACAGACAGACAGACAGACAGAGACAAAGAGACAAACACAGAGAGAAAGACACAGAAAGAGAGAGACAGAAATAGGGAAGGAGGGAGAGAGAGAGAGAGAGAAAGAGAGAGAAAGAAAGAGAGAGAGAGAGACAGACAGACAGAGACAGACAAAGAGACAGACACAGAGAGAGAGAGAGACAGAAATAGGGAGGGAGAGAGAAAGAGAGAGAGAGAGAGCGCTTCTTCAGAGAAGTCCCCATTCCCTGTCCCTGCTACTCTATCCTCTAAGAGTATTCCTCTGATAAAAGCTATTAGAAGACCTGTATCTTTAATCTCTTTCTATTACTTCTGGTTTCCTCAGATCACAAGCTAGTATCTCCAGGTCTCTTCATTTCTGTTGTCTAGAACAATGGAGGCAATACTGGACTTTTGCACTCTCTAGTCTATGGCAAATATGGGGTCAGTGGAGTGATAACCACTCATTTTCAAGGCCTATGTCAATTTTTAAACTACAGGGTTCTACCGAGTTTAAAAACAAACAAACAGACAGAAATGGGTGATCTTAGTCCAGTCACATGACTCAGGGTTCACTTTCCTATTATTCT
Organism: Vombatus ursinus; assembly: GCF_900497805.2. NCBI lineage: Eukaryota > Metazoa > Chordata > Mammalia > Diprotodontia > Vombatidae > Vombatus > Vombatus ursinus. Next base: position 36,810,513 of record NW_020954559.1, read on the forward strand.
GACCAGAAATGAGAAAAGGAGGGATAAAATTTAAATCTCTAAAAAGAAGAGATATCTATAGGAAATACCATACCATTTCCATAGAATCATGAGATCTAGAGCTGGAAAGGACTCTGGAGATCATCTGGGTCAACCTCTTTCATTTGACATGATAGGGAAACTGAGATTCAGAGACATGAAGTGGTTATTTGAAGGCAAGATCTCAGACTTCTAGCCCAGTGCTGTTTCTACTGCTTTACACTGTACCTCCTAGGGTGGAGCATAGTATATACTTTAAATAAAGTATTGGTTACTTTTGCTGACCTGCCTCCTCCTGAAGGAGGGATCTATTTGGAAGTGAAAGCAATGTAAAAATAAAAGGTAGCAATAATTTTTATAAGAAAATAAGTAAGCATAATTTTCCTGGTCAGGGCAGGGGAATCATATGAAGTATAGAAAAAGGTAAAAGGTGAAGAAAGAGGAGCTTTGTCATGAGTTAATTTAATATCATTCCCAGCCTGGCCTCAATTTACCTAGTCTCTACAATGGGAACCACAGTACAGAGCAATGGCCATCTGCTTATACAATAGTTGTGTGTACAGGCATAGCCATTTATTGGTACCTAGAGGGGAAAGGCTTTGAAAAGACCAAAGGTGTTAATTAGTTTGACTCATCCAGGAGGTACAAAGGCCAGCCATTTGTCCAAGCAGAATGTCAGTGATTAATGGGAGAAACTACTCTGAGTTTCCATTACAGTCTCTGTGGAACAAACACCACCATACAATTGGCTGTTTAGAGGCAAGTGAAGGACACTGGCGTGGGGAGACGCTGGTGCCTTAGTGACATTTTCTACCTCTCTGAGTCTCAGTTTCCTCCTTGTAAAATGATGAAGTTAGACTAGATTGAGGTTATAGACCCTCTTTGAAAGTCTAGTGAAGCCTATGAACCTCTTCTTGGAATAATGTTTTTAAATGAATAAAATAAATACATGGGATTGCAAAGGAAACCAATTATATTGAAAAAAAGTTATAAAAATATTTTTAAAAATAAGTTCATAGACCTCAGATTAAGAGGGTCCATGATACAATGGTCTTTCCAAAGTACCTGCCATTTTTAGCATACTCTGTTCTAAAGTCTCTTTCAGCTGAGCCATTCTAACATTCTCTGTCTTAAAAGTCCTTTTCAGCTCTAACATTCCATGTTCTAAGTTCATATAGTTTATAGGGATCCAATTCCATCAAGCCTGGGCTAGAGTATATCATTCTAAAATGTCTCTTTATTGGGTCTTCCCTGGGTAGAGATGTCTAATTCTCCATAGGAATGATGAAAACATTCTTAGTTACCATGCAAGCATTCAGGCTAACAAAATATCAAAAACAAGACAGGTTTTATTTAACCCAAGATAAATCACAAAAGAGAAAAGACTCATACCAAGTCCATGAGAAGGAGCCAATTGGGGTCATTAGAGAATTGAATTTCCTCTGGAGTACACATTTTGCATAATTCACAGTACCAGTAGAGATCAAGACCTGGGTTTGTTCCTCCATATCATGACTCTAAACATTGCTACTTATAGGCTCTATTTCCTGCTCAGACTTGAACCTGGTATTGAGCCCTGCTCATGTCTTCAGAAGACTTGGTCTGGAATTTCAGGATGGTCCAGAAAGTCTTCCTCCTCTCCAAGAGTCTTGGCCTAGGTATCACTCCAGGCGCCTCTCCTCAGTGCCTCAGAGGCCTGATCCTAGAATTTCTCCATTTCTGCCACTCTACTGCTCCTGACTTCAATTCCTGCAGCTCCCAGATTGACCTAGGAATTGCTCTCCACTCTGTTACTGCAGCCAAGTGAGTCAATCTCCCCCATTTTATTGATGAGGAAATTGAGGCACATAGAGGTTAAGTGATTTGCTTAGTGGCCTCCAAACTAGAACTATCCTCCGAGTAGACTTGTTCATCACTTGACTGGCTGACTCCAAATTAGCTTGCTGTTATAGGTAGCCAGAGGATGTATCACTTGATCTTTTCCACCAATCATAAGCTATTTCCTATGCAGCATCATCTGCCTTTCATGTAGCGGCCAAAACCCTACAATCCTCTCAAATTAATTAAGGAAGGACTTATTCATACTTATTTTATGTTTTTGATTGATTGATTCAATTAAGATATCTATATCTTCTGTAATTACATGAATTGGTAGTTGAGTCAGTTACATATCACTGAGCCATGCATTGCTGCATAAGGTACAACTTTACTAAGCAGATGGGGCCTTTAGATGTTGAAAATTAAGCTTCTGAAATAGTCCTGTAATAGGAATTATTTTGGAGTTGGGGCATGGAAATAATGAAAATAATATGGTAATAAAATGATAAGTATAAAATGGTAATGATGAAGATAATAATACCTTAAAATCATATAAAAGCTGACATTTATATAGTGTTTTATGCCTGCCAAGTACTTTGTGTGTCTTGTTTCACATACACTTTTGTGCTTATTGTATTATATGTCTTTCACACATATTATTTAACCTCCTAATATAATACCACTGTAAAGAAGAGGTATGATCCCCATTTGACAGAAGAAGAAAATGAATAAATGGCAAGGTCACTGCTGGGGCTATGCAAATGTTGTTTCCTAATACAAAGCATTAGGGAGCCAGGTGGCACAATGGATAGAGTGCTGGGCCTGGAGTCAGGAAGATCTGAGTTCAAATCCTGCCTCAGACACTTAACTAAACGTGTGACCCTGGGCAAGTCACTTAACCCTGTTTGCCTCGACTTCCTCATCTGGAAAAGCAAAAGGAAATGGAAAGTCATTCTAGTATCTTTGCTAAGAATACCCCTAATGGGGTCATGAAGAGTCAGACAGACTGAATCTCCTGAGCAACAAGTACAAAACAAAGTTAACAGAATAAGAACAAAATAGCAGAAAGTTAAGAGAGAAAATCTAATCAATGACTCCTACATAGCAGATGTTCAGTAGATTTGTTGAATGCATTTTGAAAGACTGAATTTATGGGGTAGCTAGATGGCACGGTGGCTAGAGCACCAGCCCTGGAGTCAGGAGGACCTGAGTTCAAATGTGGCCTCAGACACTTGAAACTTACGAACTGTGTGATCCTGGGCAAGTCACTTAATCCCATTGCCTCACCAAAAAGAAAAAAAAAAAAGAAAAAAGAAAAAAAAAGACTGAATTCATTCATTCATTTGATAAACATTTATTAAGCACCCACTATGTGCCAGGCACTAGCACTGGAAATACAAAAAGAGATAAAAGACAATCGCTGCCCTCAAGGAACTCACAATCTAAAGGGAAAATGAACTGGAGTGATGGATAGTGAAAGAAATAAAGCAATGAGAAAATGGAAGCATGAAAACAGAAGGACTGGTTGGTAAAGGAGAGGACCACATATATGAAAGCAGAATGAAAATAAGGTAAATGCTTGTTAGTGAATCAGAGGGCAGAAAGCCAAGTTCTGCTATAAAGAAGTGATTAATTGAGGTAGCTAGGGGAAGGATTAGAACAGAGAGCTTTTTAACACTATGCATTTGGGAAGGAAGACTATGAAGAATTTTAAACTGCATTAAAAAAATACAGAGAAAGAGAGGGGTTGATTAAAATTAAAGAGTGTGGAATTGATTTTTGAAAGTGAGTTTGCCATTTAATCCAATGAACCAGGCAGTCCACTGGTAATAATATGAATTTCTTTTTCAGTTACTCTTTTCAAGGGACATTGAAATCCCTGCTGGAAATCCCAAACATCCCACGACCCAATAATTTGAAATTAAAGTCAGAAAACACAGTGTGAAGCACACATTGCTATTTAACATCTTAGTGGGACTTGCAGAATCTGAGATTGTAGATTAATATTGTAATATTAACATCATAGTGGGACTTACAGAAACTGAGATCTGAGTCTGAATTGTATCACTTATAATTAGGTATATCAACTGTTAACTAGCAAACATTAGATATAAAGATATAGGGCAGGTTGAATGAACTTAACATTCTTAACATAGTTAGGACAACGGTATAAAATATACAAGAACAGAGCTATAACTGGCCATATCTATGTCCTGGGCCAATTGCACAAAACACATTTGTGGCTAGCAAGATAAAATGAGCCCTCAATTCAGGTGAGAGGGGAGGTGGAGAAGGGCAGGGCTAGGCTAGGGGAAAGTGCTAACTTGGGGTAGGGTGTGCATGGGATGGTTGTCAGGAGGAAGAAACATAAGCCATCTAGTAGCTTCCTGTTTTAAGTAATTTTTCTTACTATGTGCTAAGCTTGGTAATTTCTCTACTGCTGAAAGACTGCAAGTTCTTTCAGCACACTCTAGTTTTTTTTACACTCTGAAGTAAAATCTCACTTATCCTGCCCTAGTTGTGGCTCTACATAAAAATAAAAAAAATTTTGAAATATCACTAATAAAGCATGGGGGTGGTGGTAGGGGAAGGGCTAGGTGTTATGACAGCTCTTTAATTTAAATGCTGTCTCCTTCAAATGTGTTTTTAAATTATTTTGAATTTCTATAATATCTTTCTTTCTTAAGAGTCTAAAAAATGTTCATAGTTTTCATTTATCTTCACAGTTTTTTTTCCCTGATGAAAATAATTATAGGAGTATTTCAATGTTCCTAGGATATAAATGCAGTCAGATAGTACTTAAATACATTTGGGCTACATGGCCTGCAAGGTCCCTTCCAACTCTGGATCTCTGATCCTATGAGGTAGAGATCACATAAGCAAGCTAGGATAGAAGTTCTGTCCATTTTAGAAATGGAGAAACTAAGGTAGTAAAATAATTTACCCAGTCACTAAGTGGAAAAGTGAGAACTAAAATTCAGATTTCTTAATCCTTATCTGGTACTCCATCCATAGTGGGCATTAGATAAATGTTTGTTGACTGAGTTCTTCATTGACAGAAGGCGTATGAATTAACCAGAATTGTTATGTTGAAAATAAAATGACCCATCACAGGAGATTTTCCCAAGCATTACTCAATAAAGTATATTTGTTTGTTTTTTAAGAAGAGAGGTGATTTAGTTGCCAACCCACATTTTAGCCATAAGCCAGTTGGCTAAAAAATAAAAACATCAGTGACAGTTAACATGCATGATGATTTAGGAATGTGGAGTGTTATTCATCAAATTTAGCGATTTAATCATTATTTGCCTATAACTGGCCATATTGGACAAAATTGAAATACTTCCCATACTAATTGTGGAGTAATTGCATTTCATAATTAACCGTGCAATGCAAGGTCAAAGAATTCTGGTATATTTGGAATGGGAAATTTTGTCTAAAATAATAGTATCCTTATGAAGGGAATAGGTAAGTGCCTAAAGACAATTTGATGGTATTTTGGACTATTTTTCCTTAGTTTAGAGTATTGGAGGGGTGGTTAGAGTATTTAGGCAGCATGAATTATCCAAATCAGTTTTCTGAATTAGTTAAATCCATTGGATAAATTTTTAGCACTCATTTCATTTGACTTGTGTAGACAATTTTGATGGAATTTTAAAACCTGAATAGACTTAATCTCTAGTTAATTTCAGTAATAGAGTAAAGTGAAAAGGCAACATACCCGCATTTTTAGTTGATACTTCTTCAACTGTTTGTAAAAATTGATTCTTGCAGGTGGCAACCCTGAAGTATCATAGGATCATAGATTTAGAGGCAGAATAGACGTTAGAGGCATCTAGTCCAATCTCCTTTTTTTTTAAAACATGAAGAACTAAGGACCATTTAGATTAAATGACATGTTCAAGGTCACATGAGTAGTAAGTAGCAGAGCTGGGATTCAAACACAAGTCCTTTGACTTGAAATCCAATACTCTGTCCATCTTATCTTTTGCGAAGATCTCTTTGTTAATATAAACCTTGACCAAATGTTCTATGTTCACATAAGTTTTTTGTCTGGGCCAAATGTTTTCCTGTTTGGATCTTAGAAACCCAAACATTACTCTTATAACCTACAACTCTACTATGTGCCTAGATTTCATATACCCAGCTGTATCTATGAGCATTTTGAGAGCCTAGACTCAGAATTTTAATTATTTTAGACCATGTTTTTAGTTCCTAGTATAGTTTTAGAGCAAGGTAGGCTTGTTGCTAAAAGTCAATCTTGAATCTCCTAGAGCTTTTGATAGCAACATTAGGTTGTTCTGGGGAGATGTTGCTAAAGGCAGGGCAGCTAGGTGGTGCAGTGGATAGAGCACTGGCCCTGGATTCAGGAGGACCTGAGTTCAAATGCGGCCTCAGACACATAACACTTACTAGCTGTGTGACCCTGGGCAAGTCACTTAACCCCATTGCCTAGCCAAAATAAATAAATAAATAAAAGGCAACTTGTGTTGAGGAGATAACATTAAAAAGCAACTTATTAATATTGACAGTCCTACAGGAAGAAAATTTTGAATGATTATTAATAAAAATAATAATAGTTAATATTTAGAGAGTGGTTTAAAGTCTATATAACACTTCACAATCAGCCTGGGGTGTAGGTGCTATTATTTATCCTCATTTTATAGATGAAGAAACTGAGGCAGACAGAGGTTAAGTGAATTGCCCAGGGTCACATAGCTAATGAGTATATGAGGCAGGATTTGAACTCTGGGCTTAGTGTGCTATCCACTGCACCACCTAGCTGACTCTAGCTGATAACAAACAGTTTAGCAGAGCAGCTTCATTGGCCTTAACAGGAGTAAAAGACCATGCCGCACTCTGACCAGAAAGGAGATGCTCTCTCTTGGAGAGAGTGAGAATGGTAGTGGCTGGTGACAGCAGTCCAGCAGAGTGTTGGAGCTGCTGTGGGACCTGTGTAGACCACAGAGAAGCAGGAGCAAGGGATCAAGTCAATGCTGAACCACATGTGTACAAGAGAGAGTCAGAGAGAAAGAGAGAGAAAAACAGAGAGACAAAAAAAGACAACAGAGACAGAGAAAGGCAGAGACAAAGCGAAAAGGAGAAAGAAAGAGATGGAAGGAGGGAGAGAGAGAGAGAGGAGAGAGAGAAAAAAGAAGAAAGATGAAAAGAGGAAGATGGAGTGAGAAATAGAGAGGAAAGAGCAGAGAGAGAAGAAAGAGGAGAAGGAGACAGAGACAGAAAGATGAGAAAGACAGAGAGAGGAAGGAGAAAGAGAGATAGAGGGAGGTAGAGAGAAGAGATAGGGAAAGAAAGAGAAAGAAGGAAGAAAGAATGAGAGAAAGAAGGGAGAGAAAGAGAAAGGAGGGAAGGAAAGAGAAAGGCGGAAAAAGAAAGAGGAGAGAGGGAGAGAGAAAAGGAAGAAAGAAAGAGAGGAGATAGGAAGAGAGAGGAGAGAGAAAGAGAGAGAAGAGAAGAGAAGAGAAGAGAAGAGAAGAGAAGAGAAGAGAAG
>NW_020954559.1:36817870-36851488 GCF_900497805.2 Vombatus ursinus
GAAGAGAAGAGAAGAGAAGAGAAGAGAAGAGAAGAGAAGAGAAGAGAGTAGTGGAGAGGAGAGGAGAGGAGAGGACACAGACAGACACATATTCCATTTGGATCCAAGGAAGCAGTAATAGAAGCAGACCAGTAGAGCACTAAGAGGGAGTCAAAAGTCATGGCAGGGAATCCCAGAGCCAAAGATAAAAAGAGGCTGAGACAGAGCTGTGACTGGGCCCTATACTAGGAGTGGAGTCAGGGAGTCTGTACAAGTACCAAGGTATGGAAATCAAATCTCTTGTGCTCTTGAATTCTTTCCATGCTTCAGAGGGACCTCAACCCCAAACTGATGCTACAATTCATCCTGAAAGAATATAATTCTTTACCAAATGAGTGTGTTGTTTAACTTGATAGTAATTCCAAGTATTTTTCCTATGGGAGTGGGTGGCGAGAGGGGAACATGAGAAGAAGGAGAATTAACCCAGGCAAATGCTGCTGCAGTAATAGAGCTACTGTATAAGTCTCTGGGGAAACATTGGGGTTCACTGAGGTAAAAGTTTTCTTGACTCTCTGAGATCTTAGATAAGAGTCTCTCTAATAAATTGGTTCCATGTTGAATGCTTCTGAAGCCTGAAACCTACATTGAAGCTAATAAATGGCCCTTTGGGGAAAGCTAGATATGAAGACAATTCAGATTTTCTATTAGGAAACGTTGGAAGGGGACCCCAACCAGAGAGATCAAAGGTCATAGGTTTAGAGATGGAAGATACATTTGCCATCATCTAATCCAACCCCCTCATTTTAAAAATAAGGAACTGAGGTCACGAGAGGTTAAATCACTTACCTGAGGTGGCATATCAGAGCCAAGATTCCAACTCTGATCCACTAATTCCAAGGTCAGTATTCTTTCCACTGTATCACGATGCTTCCAATATTAACTACTGAGAAGCTTTCAAGACTAAAGAGAGTGATAATCAGTCATAAGTTACATAGGTTTTCTTCTTTTTAATTGAATTTTTATTCTTAGTTCTGAATTACCACCCTCTCTATTCCTTTTCTTCACCCTTGAGAAGGCAAGAAAAACAAAACCCATCGTAAATATGTATAGTTATGCCAAATAAATTCCCACGTTAGCCAAGTCAAGGAAGGAAGGGAAAAAATAGAGAGAAAGAAAGATTAAAGGAAAGAAGGAGAAGAAGTGAAAGAAATAAGGAAAGAAGTAAGGGACTGAAAGAAAGGAGAGACAAAGAAGGAAGGGAAGAAAAAAGGAAGGAAGGAAAGAATGAAAAAATAGAGAGAAAGATTGAAGGAAAGAAGGAGAGAAAGTGAAAGAAATAAGGAAAGAAGGAAGGAAGAGATTGAAAGAAAGAAAAGGAAGGACAGGAAGAAAAGAGAGAATGGAAGGAAGGAGAAAAGAAAAGGAAAAAAGGAAGAACATGTACCTCAATCTGTACTCCGAGACTATCAGTGGATAGCATGTTTATCATCAGTCTTTTGTGATTGGGGTGGGTCATTGTGTTGATCACAGTTACATATGTTTTCACAGTAAGAATTGAAAATATTATATGACTATGTCTGAGGCAAATTATAACAGATTTGTCCATTTCTCCCAAAAGCTAGGGGGAAAAGTCACAAGCAATACTACTATGGCAGTTGCTGACATAGTAAATAGAGCATTGGGCCTGAAGTCAGGAAGACTTGAGTTCAAATCCAGTCTCAGATACTTAGCTGTGTGATCCTGGGCAGATCACTGTCCCTCTGTCTGCCTTAGTTTTCTCAGCTGTATAATGGGGATAATAACAGCTCTTCCCTTACAGGGAATAAGAGCACCTAGTTCCCAAGGTTATTCTTAGAATCAAATGCGATAAAATCTGTAAATCTCTTTGCACAGTACCTGGCATATATTAAGTGCTATATAAATACTTATTCCCTTCCCTTTCCCTGTGCCCCTCCCCTCCCCATGTGGAATAGAAGCTGAAGTGAATGGAATGGATTGCCAGTTCTGACTAAATTTCCTAATAGGTGAATTGTTGTGATTATGGGTAATGACTCATTATGGAAATCAGGGTGAAGATTACACTTCAATTCAATAGTGGATCTATGATTTCATTAATGTCAGTACTTCCATTTGCAATACAAATTGTAACCCACTCATACCTTCTCTCTCTGCACTCATTTTGTCCATGTCTTTCTATAAATCTTCCACATGTTGAGTATATCCAACAGTCTAAAGGACCTTCCTTAAGGTCCTTTAACAGTATGTGGGCATAAATAAGGGACAGAGAAGACCGCATAAGATAAAATGGAACTTTTTATTACATAAAATTTAAAAGTATTTGCACAAACAAAGTCAATGCAGGCAACATTAGAAAGGAACAGAGAACCTTGGGGTTGGTGGAAGGAATCTCTGCAGCAATATTCTGTAATAAATGTCTTATTTCCAAGATATATAAGGAACTGATTCAAATTAATGAGAGTAAGAGCCACTTCCCAAATGATACGTAGTTATAGGATATGAACAGGAAATTTTCTAAGGAAGAAATCTAAGCTATCAGTAACCATATAAAAATAACAGTAGTTAACATTAGTAATAATTAATATTTATGTAGCATTTATTATGTGCCAGGTACTCTGCTAAACAATTTATAATTGTTATCTCATTTGATCCTCACAACTACCCTGCAAGGTAGGTGCTATTATTATTCTCATTTTACAAATGAGGAAACTGAGACAGAGGTTTAGTGACTTGCCCAAGGTCACATAGCTTGTAAGTGTCTGAAGCTAAATTTAAACTCAGGTCTCCCTGACACCCAGCACTGTATTGACTGCACCACTCAGCTGCCCAAAGAGGCTCCAAATAACTAATAATTAGACAAAAACAAATTAAAACAACTCTGTTTCTACCTCACACCCACAGGGCTAACAAACTTGACTAAAAATACAGAATAATAAATGTTGTAAGGACTTTGAGGAGCAATTTAGAACTATGACCAAAAGGTTATTAAGCCATTCATACGCTTTGATCCTGGGACCCCACTACTAGGCCTATGCCCCAAAAAGATCAAAGAGGAAAGGGACCTAAATGTACAAAAATATTTATAAGAGCTCTTTTTTTTAGTGGTAAACAACTCAAAACTAGTGGGGAATCCATCAATTGGGGACTGACTAAACAAACTATAGAATATGAATATTATCATGCTATAAGAGATGCTGAAAAGGAAAAATTCTAGTGAAAGCTAGAAGATTTATATGACCTGAAGTATAGTGAAGTTAGAAGGACAATTTACATAATAATAACAACTTTGAAAGACTGAAGAACTCTGATCAACACAGTGAGGAAACATGACTCCAGATGATAAAGTCATGCTACCCACCTTCTGACAGAGAGGTGATGAAACTTAGGGTACAGAATAAGACATATATGCATTTTGGAAATGACTTAAGTTGGAATCTGTTTTATATATATATATATATGTATATATATATATGCATATATGTATATATATATACGTATATATGTCTAAACATACATACATACATTTTTGTTATAAGAGTTTCGTTTTCCTTATTTTAATGGGTGATGGGTAGAAGAGAAAATAGATTTTTATTCATTAAAAAATAAAATAAAATTTCAAAAAATAAAGTCAGCAGGTCAGAAAACAAAATTGTTTGGGTTCAGTACACAGATTGTCCATCTGTTATCTTTTGTTTTCATTACATAACTAGCCTACCTCTTTTTCTGGTTATTTATTTGATGATATCTTTTATGCCACCTCCTATACACCATTCAAGGTTAGTAATGTGTTGTAGCCTATTTTCATCCATGTAGGAGACACCTTGTTGGAGAGCCTTAAGGTGGTATTGTATTCTACTTAATCAAATGTTTATTAGAAGTAAAAAAAAATTGGTAAACATAGTGGGACCTCGTATTCTCTGCAATTTTTGGTCAATTCTATTCCTGTGGTACAGTGGATAGAACACTGGGCCTGGAGTCAGGAAAACCTGAGCTCAAATCCAGCTCCAGTCACTTAGTAGCTGCATGCCTCTGGGCAAGTCATTTAAACCTGTTTACCTCAGTTTCCTCATCTGTAAAATGAGCTGGGAAAGGAAATGGCAAACCACTCCAATATCTTTGCCAAGAACTCCAAAAGGGATCACAAAGAGTTGGATGTGACTGAAATGACTTAATGCCAACAAATATATGCTTGCTATAGAATTTTTCTTCCTGCTTCCTCATATTTTCATCAAGAAATGTCCTACAGGTTAAAAAAAAGAATATGGGGAAATAAACATTAACAGAGAACCCTATCCAGTGGAAAAGATCTATGAATCTCCATAATTACCATATTGGCTTGGGTTGGGTATGGTTTGGGAGGATAATAATCATAGGATCATGAGATATAGAAATGAAAGAAGGCAGTATTATATATTAGACAAAACTCAAGATCTACTTATTTCTATTTCTAGTTGTTCTGTATGATTAAAAAAAATTCTTCTCTATGTCCCCAATTCAACCAAATAAGCATTTATTAAGCACTTTTAATAAGATGGTTCCTACTTTCAGGAATCTTACAGCCTAGTAGGTGGAAAAGGCACATATGAAGCTAAGTATGGTACAAAAGTAATACTTGTTAAGTGAATCAGAATAGTACAAAGTACCTGTGTCATAGCAGTTAGGAGGCTCAGGAGAAACTTCCCAGAGGAGACAGTTTTCAAGGTGATCTTTAAAGGACGGGTAGTAATTCACCAGGTGGGTGAACATTATTTGAGGTAAAAGAAGCAGTGTTGGCAAACACAGAGAGAAGAAAGTAATGAGTGTATATGGGGGATGCCCACTATTCAGTTTGAGAATAGATAAAGATAATAAGGTAATGACTGAAACGCAGCTGATTTGAGATTGAGAAGGCCCTTCAATGCCAAGTAAGTTAATTCCAACTTTACTCAGTAGGCAGCAGGGAATCATGGAAGACTTTTGGCCAGGCATAAGCCAGGGGCATGCTGGAGCATCCCAAGAGTCAATAGTTATATTTGTGAACCAATTGTTATATATGTAGGCATTTATTTACAATTGGCAAATGCTACAAATCGGGGCTTGATTTGCTGTTTTGTTTTTTGTCTAGACTTAAAGTGATGAAAAATGTTAATAATGCATTTTAAACTTAAAAAAACATGTCCTGCACCCATTTTTCCTGGAGAGCCAGTTGTTAAACATTTCCCAGGACACCCTTGAATATACTTAAGGAAATTAAATCTTGCTGCCATGTGAAAGATGGTTGACACACATTATTTTGTATTTCAGGCTATTGTGAGTGTGGGGAGAGAGTGGGAAACTTACTACCTTTTTGTTGTGTTTCCAAATATTTATCAGTAATCTCATGAACTATCAGGTTTCTTTTGTATGACCCCTTCTCTATCATAGGAGCAATGTATGGTTTTCATTTATTTTCCAAGATTTACTTTGTAATTCCTTACTTTCATAAATCCTGGACTTTAATTCTAAATTTTTACTTTAGGGGTACAACATCTGTCTTTGTCTGCATATGTTAAGCCAAATGAGAGATTGAAATAATTATATTGAACACTGAGACAGCATCCTTTCCTTTACCCCTCCCCCACCAAATCTTTCCTTCTGAAATATCCAGATAATTGTGACAAAAGTGGGATTTTTTTTTTTGCTTGAATTATCTGGTAACTAATTACCTTACTTTCCATTTCACTTTGCTTATATAGTCAGACTGTGAAGAATTGAGGTAATTATCCAGAAAATTCAATCAAAAATGAAAATAAATCACTTAATTACTTGGTAATTCAATGAAAAATTAGTTTTGTCCTGAATTATCAGGATAATCGGCTTAGTCCTCCACTTCACTTGTATGTATATGGACACATATAATGTAACTGTTTTGGATATACCATCCAAATGTGAATTTTTGATGAGTTTATCCAAAGATAATGGCTTTTCTGTTATTTTATAATAGGGGACAGATATTTAGATTCTTTGTTAAGTCACTAAACTGTTCCCCTTCCCTCCCCCTGCCATGTTGGCAGTGCTGGAAAATATTTTACCATAAGAAAATCAATATTCCAAATGTACTTTTACTGAAGGTAGCAAATAGAACAGGAACATGGATTTAAGACTGGAAAAGACCATCTATGTCAATCCCTTCATTTTACAGGGAAAACGCCCAATGCTACACAGGTTGGCAGAGTGAGTGTGTGTGTGTGTGTGTGTGTGTATAATACAGCTCTTGATCATCTGGGAAGCCAAGGTATAGGAGATTGGTGGGATGGAAAATGAGGGATAGAAGTAGTAGGGGGTCAGAGTGTGCATCTGAGATCTTCCAACCTCCCTACTGCAAAGCTCAATCCAAGACAAAATGGACTTTTTTGGTCAAGTCTCCCACTGTCTCTGCCTTGTGCAAAGGCCATTGACATGCCTTTGGTAATGGCATCAAATGATCCATTGAGAAGAAATGCATTTTCTTCTGTTTCTCTTTCTATATTGTTTCTCCATCTCTTTCTGCTAATCCAAGGAAAGCTGCAGAACTGGCTGAGGTAAAGGAATACTCTGAGGTCTGAGCCCCTACCTGAAGTCTAAAACACCAGGCAAAAAATGCTGACCTCAGCTGCTGGAAAGGGAGACTGTTGGCCATCAACTCTAATAAACATAGGGTCCAGTGGTAAGAAGTTTCCCCCTGTTTTCAAAGGTCCTGGTTGACCTGAAGTCATTGCTAATTGTGGAACCACCATGGTGGGGGGAGGGGAAGAAAAGAAGAGAGGAGATAGAGAATATTTCATTTTAAATGAACAACTGGGTCATGTCCCCAGACCCCCACACACCCCTGTCTTACTTCCACCTAGAAAAAGAAAAGCGGGGCAACTAGGTGGCACAATGGATAGAGCACCAGCCCTGAAGTCAGGAGGACCTGAGTTCAAATCTGACCTCAGACCAAACACTTGACACTTACTAGCTGTGTGACCCTGGGCAAGTCACTTTACCCCAATTGCCTAAAAAAAAATAATAATATCCCTAACCCCTATCTCCCACCCCCTATCTCCCATCCTCCTGTGGTACCTCTGCTGGGCCAGGACCCTCACTTCTCCCTCACATGGAATCTCTTTTTCTGCCTAAAGTCTTCCCTTTGCCAAACCCAGACACCTAAATCCAAGTTGATTTATGTTGAAGAGAGGAAGAGGTATGATGAGGAAGAATCAATGCAACTCAGCGTATCTTTCTTTTATCAAATTAACTCCGGATTTTTTTTTCCTTCTTCTGATTTGAGGTTGTGTGTTTTTTTTCCCTTCCTTTCTTTCTTTTTAAGCATTACATTTTATCTTCACAATACTACTGGAATGGTTGAATAAAGTGTGGCCTCGCTGCCCATATGCCATTCAGCTTCTGTCTGTCTTTTTGTTTACACTGGGAATACAATAGAAACTATAGTCCTTCCAATACATCATTTATAAGTGTATTCTACCTCTGAATGTACAGACAGAACTGGCTGTGTGTGAATAAGCTCTGTGAATATTGCCAAGACACTGTGCTTTGTTCAGCATTATTCTTCACAATAGATACCACACTTTGGAAGTAATTTTAAAAAGAGAATCAAAATAGTGGTACTTTTAGCTTTTGTTTCTTTTATACCACACTGCATTCTCTGTCTCTCATTCAGCTGCTTCTATTATACTGACAAATTAAATAAACCACTCCATTGCTAAAGAGGCTTGGGCAGGCAGGGCTTCACTACACTGCTGTACTGAGAAGTCGAAATAAACATTTATGCGGTTTCCTTCTAGCAATTTTAGCTAACTTTAGTCAAACATCAAAAAAAAAAGGGAGGGGAGTGCTTCAGAATTTGAGTTGATCAGCAGCACAGGAAAGCTGGCATCTGAAGAAGTGGAGTAATGAAAAGCCATGTGTCCAGGTAATGAGTCTGCTGCTTTTAGTACTGCAGTTTCTAGAAGGACTGAAAGTTTCTTCAGCTGTGGGGGCCTCTGAGAGCATACATTGGTAAGTTACTGAATGATCTTAGTGCAAAGTAGGAGCTGAGTAGCCAGAGACAGGCTCTGCAGACACATGCAAAGTTAAGCAGACTTTTTGCTTAGATCAAGAAGTTTCTCCACTTGAAGGCATCTTGGATTTGGATTTGGTTTGGTTTGGAGGGATTTGGGAGTGGAGATAATGGGCTGCTTGAAATATAATTTATTCGCATTTGTTTGACAAATTGCTATTGATTAAATTGGGCAAGACGGAGGAATCTTTTTATTTGTTTGTCTTAACTTTGCTTTAAATTGTAAAAGTTTTTATTGGGGCAATCAAAATTTACATCAGGTACAAAGGCAGTAGGAACACAGAAAAGATAGGAGTGGAAGTTTTTCAAACACAAAATTGGATTGAAAACAAGACCCCCAAACTTCCAAATTATGCTCTTTTAACTTTTGCTTTGAAACTATATTTTCTTTCCAGAAGCCAGAAAGAAAAATGAAATAGCTCACTGTGTTGTAGAGACTGAAAGCTCTAAAAGGGGATGGCTGGTGATTGCTTGCTGAAAGAAAGAAACAGACATCAGTTTCCTTTGGTTATAAGTATTCAGCGAAAATGGTTTAGTTAATCTGTTTTAGAAATTGATGGTAAAGAAAGAAATGTTTCATATTCTTTTACAAACAAACTACAATTGTGTGGAGTGATTACTTGCAAGTAATATGGACAAAATCTTAGTATATTCTTTCTCAACTTCTATTCCAGTCAATTCTGCTCCCATCCCACTTTTTCTTTAACCAAACAAGTGGAATTTGTGCAGAAGACTGAATCAAGAGTTGTTTGCTTTCAGGGATCTTAGAAGCATACAGACTTCCTTATAAAACAGAACTCCAGTAAATGCCAGTTACAGGAGATGTCTTTGAAGACTTCAGCCACCAGCTAAGATGACCTCATTTAAAATGCAAGGAGTCTAAGGCATAGAGTGGGGAACTCTGTGTTCCAACAGAGATGTCCCCTGGCTTCTAAGTCAGAGAGCACGATAGGCAAAGGAAAATATTGAGCCAAAGTAGTTTGAACAGAACGATCAGGGTTCATCTTTTATTACTAAAGAAAGACTTGAAAAAGCCCAGGTGAAATTTTCTTCCATTGTCTAGGAAAATTCTCTGTAATTTGCCCCAAGGGAAATCCAACTGCCTTGTGGCTGAGGTTTTCTTCCCTCTTCTTTCTGTGTCTGTCTCTCTCGTTCTCTCTAAACGTAAATGTCTATGGGGTCCCTGGAGAAAGGAGTGGGCTGTGTGAGGGGAAACTGAAGGTCAGGGTTGCCCACTGTGGCATGACTTTTAAGCTAAAGAGGTTTTTATTTCTCTTGTTGCCATGTCAGGTCTAATTTGGTCTGCATTATGCTAAAGGGGTGGGCCTGCTCATGACAGGAGGGGGTTAAATGAGATTACAAGCTTTAGAGGCTGTCAGCAGCTACTGCTGCCTGGGGATGTTAAATTGCAATTTAATGGTCAGCTTTATCTGTATAGTATCAGTGGAAATCTGCTGTTTTCAGCAACTTAATTGGCACTGTGTTTGCAGGAGTTTTTCGGTTAGGTAGCAGAACTGACCAGATTTTAATGCTGAATTATTTAAAGGCTAAACTGGCAGAATGTAAGTGGAAAGATGGGATTTTTTTTTCACCCTTCTTTTTTTGCTCTTGTAAAGCAGAAAGCTTATGAATGGGCAATATGCTAAAATCTGCTGTAATACACTAAACTTTCTAAAAATATTCAAGGAGCCCAATGCAGCTCTGTGGTTTATTCATAGAAGAATAAACAAAGAGTAACACTTGTTATCAAAACATATGTACAGTGCCTGATTTGTGAGGGGAAAGTGGAATGTGCAGATGATGAGACAGACAGTTCAAAACAAAATAAGCCTGTTATGGTATTTTTTTCTTTTTATTTAACAGATGCAAGTGAGAGTGTAGAATTGAGTGGCCCTGTGGTGAATTATAGGGTGACAAACACATGGTTGCCCAGCCCCCAAACAAACTAGCATTAGTGAAAATGATGTGTAAGGGAAAGATTATACACGTGGCCTGTGGGCTCATTTGTGTGTCTGTGAGAAAGTTTATGCATGCGTTTGTGTGTTTTGAGTGAATGAGTAAATATAAACGTTCATAAATTGATGTGACTTGTAAACACAAATGTAGACACATAGGAATGTTTATGTTGCATGATTTTATTTTTAATTAACCTGGGGCATAAGGGCATAGGTAGTTGTCTGGGAGTAAAGAGAGAGAACAGTCTGAAAGCATCATAGTAGGTGCACTCCGTCCGCATATACAAATGTGGTCCTGTGGGAATAAGATTGTGTGTGGTATGTGAGTGAGTGAGTGAGTGATTGTGTGTGTGTGTTTGCGACCTTGGAGCTGGGCCCAGAAATAGAGCAACCCGAGAGAGTGTTTTGCCAGCAAACATCAGCATTGTCTGTTCGTGAGTTAGGGGTCAGTCCGGAAAGTTCAGGATTAGTAAATTTAATATCCTGTCAAAATTCTCATGATAATGAATTCTGGCTGGCCTCACTGGCGGGGCTGGCATGATGGCCCCGCCACTGCAGCCTGCAAGATAGCACAGCTAATTTATGAGCAAGAAATTGTGCTGTGCTGGCATGAGCCGAGCTGGTCAGACGAGAGGCGGGCGCAGCAGTAGGGCTTGGGGCTGTGTTCAATAACCGCTGAGCTGGGGCTGATACACAGACCTGGATCAATTCAAGTGGTCCTTAGTCATCTCCAGTCCAGCTGTAGGAACAGAGGCAGCCTTTTTTTCACCCAGAGGCCAATAGATCATTTACTCATCATACTGCTTGGTTTCTTTATTTTTTTTTTTCAACAAGGAGGGGAAGTTACCCTTTTTCTTTTTCCTCTTTAAATGTCCTTTCCATCATCTGCTTTGAATTCGTTTTTTAAAATCTAAAAAATGGGCCGAAAAGCCAAGTTAAAGGGGTCAATTTCAGAGATGGAGGTGAGAGAGACCAGGCCGAAGAAGTCCAGAAATGTTGTGAGGATAGGAAAATGCCAGGTTCTAAGAAATAGTGAATCCTGAAAGCCCAGGAAGCTCCAGCAACCACACTGGTAGAGTCATTTTTCAGCTGCACGAGTATGTAAAATATACTGCTCCCCAGCAAGAAGCACACACAAAAAAATGGGAAAGTTCCCGTGCACTTTGTTCAAGGTTCCACACCTCCCTTTGCAGCTGTCACATCCGTACATTATGGTACATTGAATCTGAATGAAGCTCTCCACATCAAAACCTTGCATCCATTATGATATCATCTCCTGCTCTAAGCTGTAATGCTTATTAATTCTGCACCCATACTCTCCAAGCTTCAGCAAATGTATTCCATCAGCCTAGCATTTAATTTAATTAGTACAGCTGGGCTCTCATTCTCCTTTCTGTGTCAGAGGTATTGTCAGCACGTTCTGCTATAACACAATTACTGATTGCTTTTAGATAGGCAGAAATATGATTAGGGTATTGGGTGACTGTATCATAAGCCTTATTAGATTCATTTGAAATCTGGAGATAAATAGGAAACTTTTATTTGCAGTGTAATGAGATTATGCTTATTAGGCCAAGGCCTCACAACCTTTTGCAAAGAACATAGTGTATCAGTAGGATTATACTCTGGAACCAACACTTTTTGCTCAGAGCATCCAAGCAATTTCTCAGAGCCTTGGAGATTTAACCGTTGTCGCACTGTACACATTTTAGGATTACTGGCCACCTTGGTATCTTCCCCTGTGATCACATGCATCATTCCTTTCCTTCTGGCTGTGGCTAATTCAGACTAAATGAATGAATCTTGAAGTGGAATCTTAAACTTTTAAAAAGAAAGATGTTTTGAAAACCAGCAGGCAAAAGAAACCATTCTTTTCAACATATTTATTTGCTAGTAACAAATCTAGAGACTGGATTATAATTGAATTCTTTTTAAACTACATTCTTTAATACGTAATACCATTATTATTGTTGCTGTCGCTGTTGTTTTATTGACAAAATCCCACATAGCATCTACTTCTATAATAACCCTTAGCCGAAAATCTCAAATTCCCAGAATCCCTTTGAGGTATACTATATGAGGTACGCCTCATAATATAACCTATCAAGGGTGGAATTATCTAAGTGAACAAAATACTGCAAGATCAGAAGTGATGAAGATCACTGCATAAAATTGAAATAGCAAGAAGAATTAGCAATATATAATTTAAATTACCTTTACTGGAATCTATCTAATGGACATACTGGTTGTGAAATGTCTTCACAGCCAAAGCATAGTGTGGTAGGAAAAAAACACCCTGACATACTTGGAATCAAATGACCTGGACTCCTAGATCTGCCACTACATGACCTTCAGAAATTAATATAATGTCTGTCTCAGGTTCCTCATCTATAAAATGGGGATAATAACATGTAGATTCCAGACTTTATATGTTTGTTGTAAGGATCATTTGAAATAATGCATATAGGATGCAAATGTAAGTTATTATTACTAATAAGTTTTCCTGGGTTCTGGAATTATAGGTGAACCTTGCTTTAGGAAAATCTAACACATAAAAATCAGAACTTCTCCATTTGCCAAGGTTGCTCGCTGGCTCTGTCTATGAGGTGTTTCCCCCTCCTAGTCAGTCCAAACAGCACAGAGGGATAAGAAAAAAAAGTCTTATAAAATTGTAGATTTAAGCTAGTATGAATCTCAGAGGTCATCTAGGTCATCTCACATTTCCTCATTTTTTAGATTAAAAAAAAGAAACCAAGAGAGAGAGTAAGTGACTTAGCCAGAGTTACATAGGTTACTAGTAAGTGGCACAGACTGGATTTGGAACCAGACCCTCTTACTCCAAATTCACTGCTCTCTCTACTGCTAGCTAACAAAATGAAAATGTTTATGAAATGATTGTTTTCACTAAAGAAAGCATCTTCCTTTTACAAAAGGATCACCAATGCTGACCACTATTCATATTAAACTTATAATAGAATTGTATGATTAGAACCAGAAGGAACTTTAGAAGACATATTATAAAACAACTTCATTTTTGTTTTTTTAATGTATTTTATTTATTTCATTAAACATTTCCCAATTATATGTAAAAAAGTTAACATTTATTTTTTTTAATTTTGAGTTCTGAATTCTCTCCTTCCTTTTTGCCCCTCCCCCACCCCTTGAAAAGGCAAGCAATATGCTATTGATTATATATGTGAAGTCATGCAAAACTTATTTCCATATTAGCCATGTTGCAAAAAGAAAACATACACAAAAAAGAAAAGTAAAGTAAAAAAAAAGTATGTTTTGACCTTGTTCTCCAAGTTTTATGAGTTTTCTCTCTAGAAGTGGATAGCATTTTTCATCATGAGTCCTTTGGAATTGTTTTGGATCACGTATTGATCAGAGCAGCTAAGACTTTCAGTTAGTCATCCCCTTACAATATTGTTAAAGAACACATTGTACAACAAGTTTGTTTTATAGGTGAGGAAAGAGAGGCCTAGCAGGGTGGAATGATTTACCCAGGGTCCAGAAGCAGGACCTGATCTCCTCTCTCCCAACACAGCGCCTTTTCTACTACATTTTTCTTTCTTTCTAAATTGCAAAAATTGTTTTCAGGAGCACAGCTATTGCATAAAGCAACGTATATCTGCATGGTGTGATTCTATGTCAACCAACTCAAATAAAAAAGAATTTACTTTCTAGCTGTGTGCTTTCACTTCAGATCATATTAAAAATGAAGGAACAAAGAAGCAAAACAAAATAAAACAAAAATACTCTAGATAATATACTAACTATAACCAAAATAAGAAAAAAAATAGATTTGAGCACCAACCTGGTGACCATGACAGATTACAGATTACAGACTAAGTTATAGTTAGAGAGGTTTAGCAATCTTGTCCCTGAATTTGCCACCCATGCCGATCATTGATTCTTGGACTGTTTTTTTCAAGTGCAGCCCAAGGTAGCTCTTCACCTATTTCCAGTCATACTTCAGATTTAATTGGGCCCTTTTCTCCCAAAGCGGGTTTGAAGAGACCCTAGCAAAGATATTTGTTTGTTTCCTAGAACGGCCTGATGCAAAGATTGTAGCCTTGGTTTACTTTCTTAGTGGCATTGTTTTCATGTTGGATTAAAATCAGCTGATTCTGACCAAGAGTCAGACCAAGACTAAGGGACTTCTCATTAGACAGTCCACAATGAATAGATGAATGAATAAAACCAGGAAACCTCAGAAGCTTTTCAATGTTTTTGTTTTTGTTTTTTCTGTTAGCACTGAATTTTGTTGCCCACTGCCATTTGTGAATATTATGATCAATTCTAGCATGCGGTATATGTGAAGTAGGATCTAAATGGAAGGCAATGAGAGTAAGGATGGCCTAGGTACAAAAGTATACTCCAAAATTCAGTGAAGAGGGAGCCTGCAGTGACATGATTTTTTTTTTCCTTTAGATTCAGTTCTAGAAACTCTTTTCTCTACTTGTACAATCAAGGTCAGGGTGGAAGCTACCAAGGAAGTAAAAGGAGTTCAGAAAATCTCAACTCATGTTCACTTGACTCACAAAATGGCACCACTTTTTGTCTGTATATGGCTCCTTCACCATCACTCTGTCTCTTTACTTGGATCCTTGATTTCATATACAGGTTAGAATTGAGGCTAAGAGAGGCAGGATAAGCAGCAACATGTTTGGAGGGGTCTAGCAGGAGTATAAGAGTGAGAGGGAAACAGGGTCTGACCAGCTGATCTTGAGAAAGGGAAAGCAGAAGTGAACTGAAGGGGGGGCAATGCAGATTGTCATCATCATCCTCTTACACACCCTCTCACCCCCACCCTCCCTCAAATCCAGGAAGTGTTGTCAAGTATATGCTGATATAAGAGATATAATAAGGAATTTTTATACCTGGTACAAGAAGAACATAGCACATGCTCATTTGTGTTGAGGATGGACAAGGGAAACCTTATTTGGGAAAGGGAAGAGCTCACTCCAGGCCACTATATATCTGGTCATTTCCTATTTTACCTAATTATTCTTGCTAACTCTTGCATTGTTTCTAGGCTGCTAAAGGTTTATAAATGCTGTCAATATCCTTTAAATGTAGTGCCCTGGAGAAAAGTCCCCACCTCTCCATTTTAGTTATGGTTCTTGCTTATGACAGCCCATACATTTCTGGGTAGAAAAGTAGGTATATGAATACCCTGGAGGGATACTTGATCTGGACTAACTCTCTTCCCTCTCTTCCTCTACCTACCAGGACCAAGGCTGTTGAAGGCATAAAGAACTGCCCAACATTGACAACGGTCTTATCAATAAATCATTGACACCTAACATTAGTGATGCCAAGGACAGAAAGGAAAAAATTTTGTTTTCATTGTTACTGATTACTTTTTTCAGTCTCTGAGTGTCTACAGTTTGTCAAAATACCTGGTTGAAAAGTAGAAATTTCTGTCAGACCAAGATTAGGCATAATATAGACAAAAAAGAGAGAAAGAAAGGATGGCTTTATTTAGGATTAACTTCTTTTTTTTTCTTTTTACACTACTGAGTCACCTGATGTGTAGATATAACAAACTCTCTCTGACTGATGAAGCCACAACAGAGAAAGATTTGGAAAACAGATGTGTATAATTGCAGTATGTGTGAGGGAAACATTTTTTCTTATACGTTGCAAATCTTACCAAGAAATTTAAAGGCAGAAATCGTCCAGTAATCGTGCTAGTTGAGTTATACTTTGGAGGTATTTCCCTGACTACCCTTCCACACTCATGTGGAAAGGACCACCCTGAATTTTAATAGCTGTCTTTGGAATCTGGATGGAAACATAGTGACAAGAGTACGCATTGTTCCAGGCTTTTGTCTCTTCCTGAAAATGTTTTGGGATTTGTTGTTCCTTCCCATGTGAAATAGGTTGGTGGGTGACCTCAGGCTGTGTCCTGACTGGGAGAGACCCAGTATGGAAAGCCAGCCCACCTCTGAAACTCACTAGCATCTCTGTGGGAAGTCTCAGCAGAGAAGCCAGTCATTTAAAGGAGATGGATAATGGACTTCAGTAGCATTGTGGGCGCATCAGAGAGCTGAGGATCACCCTGAGAGCAAAGTGATTTAAGATTGAAACTACTAGAAACTACTGCTTCAGTCTGGGCTCTAAGTGAAATCAGTCAGGTCATGTTTATGTTTTCTGTTCAAGTCCCTCATCTGAAAGAGAAACAAGAATACAGACCTAGAAGAACTGGAGAATAATGAAAGTTTTTCTTCTACTCCTTTTAAATGCCCAATGGTGCTCTTTGATATCCCAGCCCACTCCTCCAACTATCTGACCTCCCTGGCAAAGCCTTTAAAAAAATTCTTTCCTGCCCTCCATCATTAAAATTTAACCTATCCTGGGTACCACTCCCTTGGGATCCTGCTTCCTAGAAGGAGACAGCTGGAGAATTTGCTACATTAAGCTACTGCTTTTGGATAATGTATTATACCATTGCCTCCCAAGGAAAAAAAAATCTCTTCTTTTGGATAGGTGCCTCCTGGCCCAAAAGAATAAAACCTAATAATGAGAACTTTAAACACCATGACAGACAGTAGGGGCAAATAGGCCTTTATGTGCACTTGAAATCCCACACATACCATTCATTGTCAGCCCTGATGATGAGAAGTAGCAAGTAGTGCCTGGGTGGGCCAGGAGAAAACTATTAAAATAACGTCAAACAGCAGTAATTGTACTTTAAAAAAAATGAGCTCTCTTGGTCCAAGATGTAGCCCATTTGTAGGGTGGAAAAGGAAGAAATGCAGTAGAACAATTCAGAGCAAATGTGCATTGCAACTACCTATAATCCTCATGTGTTGTAGATAAATTGTAAGGCTAACAATAACTCGGTGGCCCTCCAAAGTTATCAGTACACTGAAATTATGTCTGAAAGGAAAATATATCATTTCATGCTAATAGATATTTACCACCAAATTCAAACAATATTTTATATCTGGCCTTATTCTCCAGGCATAAGTGTGTAAGAAGAAATAATAATAGCCAGTTTTCCTAGAACTAGTTGATTAAATGAAAGTGTAACTAATTGTTATATGTTTGTTTGATGTCAATTCAAAGGTAGAATCACAACAGAAGTAATTAGAGTAATTATTAAACTCTGCATTTAATCCAAAAGCCCCAGGGAATACTGCATGCTCATTCATCTAAGCCTGATATGCTTTCTATGAAAAAACATGCTTTGCTTCTCAGAGCTTCTGCTGGAAAGGGACGACTGGCTCATCTATGGTGTCATGTCTACATGGTCCTTTTCTCTACAGTGATGTCACTGGCGTTGAAGCTGCATTTCATAATCAAAGCAGGCTGAAAAGAATATCCTTTTAAGGATTACCTTTCTCTGCTTGTACTTTCACAAATGGGAACATCTGAAAGGATTTCTAGATAGATGGTCTAATGGAATTGGACGTTCTCATTCAAAAAATTTAGTCTCTGAAACTCACATCTTTTTCTAGACCAACTGAACCTAAATGACTTCCAGGGCTAGGTGATTTGGTTTGGCCCACTCCCATAAAAGAATATGTTGATATTGGATTTTTAGAATCAAAGCCCACTTCGAGCAATCTTGTACAGAAAGCTCCCTGAATCAAGGAAGCTCCTTGTTCCACTGACCAAGAAATCTCATAGAATTCCTGCTATTAAACGTGTTCTTTTTTAAAAAATATATTGATATCTTTTGTCAATGAAATGAAATACATTTGTAAAGTAGGCAATGAATAAATAATTGTTTTCTTCCACTTTTGTTTTTACCTCATTCTATCAGAGGTGACATATACATTTAAATATATATATAGGATATTATATCCTTCCCCTACCTCCCCCCAGAGAGCTATGCCTTTAAAAAAAATTAAAAAGAGAGGGAAAAAAAGACCATAATTAATAAAACCACCCAGATCTAACATGATATACAGTTTTCCACACCCATAGTCCACTGCCTCTGCAAAGAACTGAGATAGGGCAATTTTCATGTATATTCTTTGGAACCAAGCTTGGTCATTGTAACTGCAAAGCATACAGTTTCAATTGTTTTGTTTTTATTGTTCTTTCTATTTACTACTCAATTTATCCTAAATTAATTTATAACTATGATCACAGATCTTAATCTCTCTTCAAATCTTTCTAAAATGTTGTCTGTAAATATTTTTCAATAATACTCTTCCTCCCAATCCCAAATAGAGTCCTGTCTTGCGAAACAACAACAGCAGATTGTTTAGCAAAACAGACATAATAATCTTTTCTATAAGGAACAATGCCTTGTTCCTTACCCTGTAGTCTACCACCCTCTGCTGAGAGAAGTTTCATACCCATTGCTTCTAGATCTGCTCAGACAAAATATCAAATCCCTCTTCCACATGACAGACCTTCAAGTACACATTCTCATGTCTCCCCTAAATCTTCTCTCTAGACTAAACATCTCCAGTTCCTTTATCCATCCTCATACAGAATATACTTTAGCCCCTCATCATCTGAGTCAACCTCTTTTGATCACACTGTACTTTGTCGATATCCTTCCTTTAAATGTGGCACCCCAAAGCGAATATAATGGTCCAATTGCTATTTGGGCTCAGCAGAGGTCACTAGGTCTACAAATAAATTCCTTTGTTCTGGGCTCTTTGCTTCTCTTGATGCAGCCCAAGATGGCATGAAGGTTTTTAACTACCGTGGCACTGCATGGCTCATATTGACCTTGCAGTTCACTAATATCTATGGACCTTTTGCACATGAGCTATGGGATCTCATATAGCACTTTGCAATTCATTAATGCATATTTGTTTTTTATAGTTATTCCAGATGATAACCTACATGAAGGAGTTTTGTGTTTCTCTCAGAACCTCTGCACACAGTAGGCAGTTAATAATTGTTTATTGAATGAATAGATGAATGAAAACCAATGGTCATCTCCCTTTCCTGAATTCTCAACATAATATTTTTCTAATGCACTCATCATCTTCTAATATGTATTACAACTATTTGTGTATTTTTCATACTTTCCCTACTTGTGGAGGCAGCTGCTGGTGCAGTGGATAGAGTACTGGGCCTCATGTCAGGAAGACTTGTATTCAAATCTAGCCTCAGACACTTAACTAGCTGAATGACTCTGAGCAAGTTATTTTAATTCAGTTTATAGCAGTCTACTTAACTGTAAAATGGGGATAATAATAACACTTAGTCCAAGGGTTATTCTTCGGATCAAATGAGATAATATTTGTAAGATGCTTAACACAGTGCCAGGCACATGGTAGGTGCAATATAAAGGCTTATTCCCTTCCCCTCCTGGACAGAGTTTGTGCAGTGCCAGGATGACATACTACAAAAGCACATTGGACTTGGAGTTGGTAGAACTGAGTTTGAGGCCTGGCTTTGTGACCTACTAAATATTTGACCTTGGGCAAGTCACTTAACTTCTCTAAATTTTGGCTTCTTCCTCTGTAAATTGGAAATGATAATATTTGTACTGCCTGTTTGTGGGTTTGCTGGGTAGGAAGTACATTCTAAACTTTAGAGTTTATAGAGTATATAATTTTGAGTTATTATTAAATGCATTAGGCACGAAATAAATATCTGTCAAATGAATGAATGAGTCATCTACAACATAGATCTAAAAGGTCCCATCTAAATCTCTAACATTCTACGATTCTGTAATTCTATGAATGAAAATAGTAGTAGTGGTGCCTTTGGGCCATGCTTCATAATTGTATTGAAAAAAAATTTGATCTCTGACACTACATTCTACCTGGGGAGACTTTACAATTCAGACATCAGTGTTATTTTTTTCATCATAGTGCAAATTCATCATTTCATACATTTATCTGTGAGTTTTAGCTATGTTTTCAAATAGTATTCTAAAATTAGCCTTTAGGACCTAAATTTAATTCCAAACAATTCTATCCTAAAAATCTTAATTCATAAGAACATCTTGTCTTAGTAATAATTTCAACCAAAATGTTTTGTTTTATTTTATACTGGTGGCTAAAAGAGAGACAGTCCATTTTCATCAAAGAAAAGGGAGTCTCCAGAGCATGAGAGAATAAAAAGAGAGATTTAAGAAAAAAAATTGATTATTTTATTCCATGTAAAGACTGAAGAAACCGCAAAGAAAAAAAGAATATTTAAACTATTGGTTCATTTCAGTCAACCTTGAAGGGCAGAAAAGGTCCTAGAAAACTCCTAGCCACCAGTCAGAGTCCAGTAGCTTATGGCCAGCAGCTTTAAAGTAAGAGTCAGTACTCTTTCTACTAAGAATGCTCAGTACTCTTTCTAGTAACAATTGTCACTATGAACCTCTAGCAAGATCCCTTGTCTCCTCAGATAGACACATTCAGTCTTACCTTGTTTCTCAGCTGCCTCCAGCAGAAGTAGTGTGTGAAGAAGTAGCAAGAGCTAGGATTGTTGAGATAGGGTGGAGCTGTAGACTAGAAAACCATGAAATTCCTAGTCAAGAGATGGCAAGTAAAATAAAATCTGCAATAGAGATGTGGAAAAAATATCCCCATACTAGTTTTTCCAGTAGTCTTATAGCAGCTCTAGAGTAGTCCATTAGCCCAGTGCAATACACATTGTAGCCAATTCTATCACTCCTTTTCCACTAGTTCCTGCCTCTCTGTGACAAAGATTCACAGATTTCTTCCTTGATGCCACTCTGTTGATTACTTCCAATTTATCCTGCCTATTCCTTGTTTATACATAGTTGTTTGCATAGTGTCTCCTCCATTAGACTGTGAGTTCCTTGAGGGAGGTACTGCCTTTTTCCTTTTTTTGTATTCTCAGCACCTAGGACAGTACTTGTCCCATAGTAGTTGATTGATTGATTGAAAGTAGTTAAAGTAAGTTGGAGTATGTCAGGAGGAAGGACTTAGAATGGTAAGAGGTCCTAGAACTGCCATAAAAGGTCTGGCTGAAAAAACTGGGAAAGATTAGTCTGAAGAAGAAAAGCATATATAGGTAGTAGGGAGACAAATATTTGAAAGGTTGACATGTAGATAGGGATTTGATTCAATAAATATTTACTAAATACTTATTATTTTCAAGACACTGGCCAAGGTGCTAGGGATATGAAAATTAAAAATGATACCCTCTACCCTCAAAAACTTACAATCTAATAGAAAGTACCTGAACTTAGCCTTGAAGAAAGGATTCCAACAGAAAGAAATGTAGAAAAGAGTGTGTTCTAGGCATGTAGGACAGCCTACTGGAATGCATGAGGACAAGAACAGAAAATAGCATGTAGTAGTCTAGCTTGAATGAGTTTATGTAAAATAAGTCTTGGAAGATAGGTTGGAGACAGGTTGTAGTTGAATTTGGTATTTTACACAATAGACAATAGGGATTCATGGAAGGTTATTGAGCGCAAAAATGAGACAGTCATACTTATGCATTAGGAAGATTATTTGGGCAGCTGTATGAAGGGAATATTGAAAAAGCAAGCATTTATCAACTAGGGAGTGACTGAACAGATTGTAGTATATAAACATCAGTCAGTCAATCAACATGACTATTACATGCCAGGAATGTAACGGAATATTGTTGCTCTGTAAGAAATGACAAAGATGAAAAATTCAAAGACCCTTTGGAAGATTTGTATGAATTGATATACAGGAAAATAGAACCAGGGGAACCATTTACCCAGCGACTATAATAATATCTAATGAACACACTCACCAATCATGACTGCAGAAGACTTATGGTGGTGAATGAGAGGTATTGTATAAAAGATGTGTTTTCAGACACGGCCAACATGTAGTTGTGGTTGTGGTTATTTTGTTTGATAATCTCTATTTGATGGAAGGAAAGGCTCTATTTAAGGGTGGTGAGTCAGTGAGAAGTGAAAGAAAAACAAACAAACAAACAAACAAACAAACAAAAAAGGGAGAGAGGGAGGAAGGAAGGAAGGAACATTAACAAAACTAAATAGATTTGAGAGGGTAGTTGTGGGCTCCAGTGGATCAGACCTGTTCTACTTGGCCCAGAATGGCCCATAACTAGGATCAACAGGTGAAAGCTACAGTGAAATTGATTTTGGTTTCCTAATAATAAGAGTTGTACAAAAGTAGAATGGAGTACTTCATAAATTAGTGTATTCCTCAATGCTGGAACTCTTCAAATGTAGGCTGTATGACCACTTGTCAGGGATATTTTAAAGGGAATTCATATTTCAGGAAAGGAATTAGGCTAGAGACCAATGAAGTTCCCTCAAAGCCTGATATTCTAATTTTAGGGCATTATGTCTTCCTAATTATTTCCCATATCCCACTCACTAAAGATCTACTCTTACCTCATCAAGGTGTGAAGGTGACCTTGGGTCCTTAAAGGCTATGCCAGTGAAACACAAGTTCTGGCAAGGTTTATTCAGCCAAAAAGGCTTTAAAGTATAAGCCTGGTATGAACAGACTGTTTGTTTTCCATCTGAGGAGAAACATAGCTAAATGTAGAGATACTCTTCCCAACAAGTAGGCCAACATGTGTTTAATTTGTTTGGCCATGGTACCTAATGAAGTACATCTGATAAGACATGTTAGAATGAGGGTAGGGTGGGATCTGGGTTTGTGAAGGGAAGACCTCCACCCATGAAACTACTGATTTTTTGAAATGCTGAAATTACTTGCAAAACTGATATTCAAGAACAATGATATTTGATATGCTTATTCTAAGCAGTCATTCTCAGTGCTGATCTTTCCATAGAAAGGAAAGCTTAATACCATAACTCATTCAGCCTTGAATTTCCTTCCTGAGCTTCCAGGCTGTCCAGCTGTCCAGGCTGAATGGACAGTACATGTGACTTTAGACGGAAACAGTGCAACGAGCGTCTCTTCTTCTTCACATCAAACTCATAGGAAAAAAAAACAACAACAAAATCTCTAATCTGTACCCTGCTGTGTTCATTTATCTTATAAAAGTATAGAAAACTATGAGTAGACTTCAGCTCTGGTAGCTCTTATGGGAGGTTGGCTGTACTCCAAAATTCATCGACATCCTCAGGTCATTCAGTGATGATCTAATTAGTACTGTCCAAGTTCATGTTGCTGAGGTTAACTCAACCCCTTTCAAGCTGTAGGCAGCCTTTAAACTTTGTAAAGCAGAGACCCACCAGGACCAAGCAACTTGCCTTATGGCTATGAGACCTGAGCCTACAATGGACTCCCTGCCAGAGGCTTGAGAAGGTTCCTCAACCTCCCCTTTAAAACCTACTCAACAGTACATCTTAATGACCTCAAGAGATCTCTATTCCCAGACAGATTGCAAACCCATCTAGTGAGTTGCTCTGGCCAAAACAAAAAAAAAAAATTTAAAAAAACCCAGACTTTTTTTCATGTGAGACTCCTACCCAAGGCAGGCTGCTTCTCCAGAGACAAATAACAGTCTAGCATCAGGTCTGTACTCAAAACCTCTCCAACTTGCCAAGACTTGTTGGACCTTGGGCACCACTGGCGTTGTCATGATAACAGCAACTCACATTTACATGGAATTTGAACTTTCCCAAAATGCTTTTCTCATAACAACCCTATGAGGTTGTTATGTGCTAAGATTAGTATGCCTATTTTTCAAATGAGGAAACTGAATAAAAAAGATATTAGATGAGGTACCATGGGAAATCCCTAGTTAGGGGTAGAGCCAGGATTCAGACTTGGATATCCTGGCTCCACCTTGCCCAGTGTTCCTTCTTTCCATTATAAAGTGCTGCTTCCCAGAACCCATTCTCCTGTCCATGCCATGAAGAGACATCAGAAGACTTTGGTGGAGGATGGACTATTTACTGAACTGTAAATCACAAGAAAGAAAATCTCTACTAACCAGATCCCAAAAATTGATCAGTCTACTTACCTGGAAGCTATAGCTATAATAACTGAGACCCATACTCTGACTAATTTTAAGTAAATTTTCAAGCATGTTATTGAAGTCATGATGAACAAGGGTGAAATAGGAAGCATTGTTATATGTTTTATAACATGGAAAGGAGATGAAGGGAACAAACATCTATCAAGAACCTACTGTGTGCCAAGCGATATGCCAATATTATTTCATTCAATAAGCAAATATTATTTCATTTGGTCCTCAGGACAACCCTGGTAGCTAGTTGCTATTATTAATCCCCATTTTATAGTTGAGGAACTGAAGTAGAGAGAGATTAAGTACTTGCCACAACTAATAAATGTCTGTGGCCAGATCTGAACTCTGGTTTTCCTGACTCTCTGCCTAGCACTCTAACTGCTCAATACACACATACTGTCAGTTTCACATTTATCTCATGATCCTCATCAAGGTTCCTAAGCTTTTTAGATCTTCATTGTTTTACTTATGTGAAGTGACTCAGTGTGAGAAATATAGGTCGAGTGACTTTCAAAATTTTTTCAAATTGGAAATAAACACCTAATATGGTTTTATTATTTAGTTGACCAAAAGATGCCCAAAGAGAACTCTGAATACAAACTGAAGCACATTTTTTCACTTTCATTTTTTTCTTGCCTTTTTTTGTAATATGGCTAATATGGAAATATGTTTTGCATGATTTCACATGTATGACTGATATCATATTGTTTGTTTTGTTGAGGGGTGGGGGAGAGGCTAGAGGGAGAGAGAAAATTTGGAACAAAATTTTTTAAAATGAATGTTAAAAATAATGAATATGAAAAATAAAAATTAAAAAGATACCCAAAGAGTTGTAATATGTAATATGAAGAACTGAAGTAGGGCATCAGTGGGCACAAGTCAGGCACTTCATGCATCTTTATTGGATTTGAACCAATTTAGTTGCAAACAAGGAAGACAGAAGGAGTGTTTTATGGGTGAAATACAGCTCCCCAAATGTGATAGCAAGTCAGTCTGGTGAGCTGCAATTCGATCTCAATCAATCAATCAATCAATAAGCATTTATTAAGTGCCTACAGTGCACCATGCACTGTTCTAACTCTAGGTCTGAGAAGCAGAATGATCACACAGACAGATGTAACAAATTAGAACACAATCCTCATCAAGGAGTATAAGGAACACTTGACTGTCAGGAAAACTAAGTTCTCATGCTAACCCTGCCATTAAAAGATTGGCCATGCGTGGGCATGTGCACACTCACACACAGACACAGACACACATAGATACATACACATACACATTGGAGGAGTGAAATTATAAAACACATAGCTTTAGACCAGCCAAGTCCTAGAGAACCCAAAGATCTTCTCAAGGTCACACAAGAACTAATAGCATTGTGCCAGGAGCCAAACTCAGGTCCTTTGATTCCAAATCCTATTTTCTTCTCTGTACTGACTCTTATCT
This sequence comes from Vombatus ursinus, assembly GCF_900497805.2. Taxonomy (NCBI): domain Eukaryota; kingdom Metazoa; phylum Chordata; class Mammalia; order Diprotodontia; family Vombatidae; genus Vombatus; species Vombatus ursinus. Next base: position 36,843,161 of record NW_020954559.1, read on the forward strand.
TGTGGGGGTGGATGACAATGAAATCTTATTTTTAAAAAATTAAATAAAACAAAAAAGTCCTTTATTCAACCATCAAATAATTACAACTTCAGAGCATTATGGATATTGTCTGCATTCATTCCAGTGACCTAAAGTTGTGAAACTATCCAATAAATCATTTTGCAGTTAGCAGGGAGAGAGATAAAGAAATATATATTTGGTTGATAAATTTCAAGGTCTCTAGAGATGACATTGCAATAAACATAAATAGCCCTTACTTCAAGTAAAGCTCTTTTACTGAATTTTGAACTTAAAGATGTGTTAGAGTAAGATACTGATTCATTTAACAGACTGGAAAGCCTTGAACTGAAAAAATCTTCAAGGTGAAGAGCAGCAAGTACTAGACAATGAAACCTGGTGATGTGTTTTATAGGCTAACTCCATTTGATTTTAGAAATTCACTTGTTTTCAATTCAATCCCATTCTGTTTAATTCACTAACCAATAAGGAAGTACCTTCCATGAAGAAGGCATTGTGCTAGGCACCAAGGTTACAAAGACAAAAATGAAAAACATTCCCTGCCTTCAAGGAGCTTATGCTTTGTAGGATTTATAACTTCTTTAAATCAAGCATCAGACACTTTTCAGAAATGGGGTGCAACTTTGTTCACTTCCATTGTGCCAGAGTGCTACTAAAACTTTTCTCCCATGCCACCTTTGGTTGATACGCTTTAGGCTGCAAAAACTCTTTACAAAATAAATGTGTTCCTGGTAGCTTTATATAAATTAATACATTTAAATAATCATTTGAGAATATAATTTAGAAGAGCATTGTAGCGAATACTGTGTGAAAGTAAAAAAGTCTGCTGGGTCTATATCCCAAAGATATCTAAAAGGAGAAAAAGACCTAACAGTACAAAAATATTTATAGCAGCTCTTTTTGTGGTGGCTAAGAATTGGAAATCGAAGGGATGCCCATCAATTGGGGAATGGCTAAACAAGGTGTGATATATGATTGTGATGCAGTATCATTGTGCTATAAGAAATGACCAGCAGAATGATTTCAGAAGAACCTGGAAAGGCTTACATGAACTGATGCACAGTGAAGTGAGCAGAATCAGGAGAACATTGTGCACAGTAATAGAAATATTATGTGATGAAGAACTGTGAATGACTTAGCTATTTGTAGCAATATGGTGATCCAAGACAATCCCAAAGGACCAATGATGAAGCATACTATCTGCCTCCAGAGAAAGAACTGGTATTGTCTGAATACAGACTAAAGCATGCAAAAAAAGTAAAATATCATTATAATGGAAATACTTATTGCTTGACTAATCTGTTTTTAAGCTTAATTTTTATTTTGTATGTCGATTTTTATAAGAGTACCCTACCTCCACCCAACAAAAAAAGAAAATGAAGAGTTACACACTTCCACTTGAGAGGAAGTACAGTTTAGTGAAAAATAGTTCTGAATTCAGGATCAGGAAAGACTGGGGTGCAAATCTAAACTCTGACAGCCAATTCAGGGGCAAAGTAAGTCATTTAACTTCCCCGAGGTTCAATTTCTTGATCAGTAAAATAGAAATAATAATATCTTTAACACCAACTTCACTGGACATTCAAGAAGATCAAAGGTGATAATGTATGTAAAGTGCTTGGTAAACTTTAAAGTGCTTCATAGCTGTCTAGATGTTGGCTATTTTTGTTATTTGTAAATCTGGAATCTGGATACCAGCCAGGCTTTGGAGAAATGTTCGTATTCTGTGGAAGAAAAAAGAAGACAGATAGGGGAAAGGTAATTATGGAGGTAAACATCTTATAGTAAATATTGCAATACAACTGTCACAACTAGAATTTCTAGTATTTTACAAACTTGGTTAAGCATGCCATCCCCTCATCATCAAAAAAATTAAATTTTGTCTCCTGAGGAACATTGAGCCCTAGTTTATATCTCTTCTGGGACAAATAGGCTTTATTTTGTGGAAATTCATTTTAAGAGAAGAGCAAGGGAAACTTATACAAGGCTTTATAATATTCTATTATCTATCACGTGTTGCATCTGACTCTCTAAGTGATGCCAAATCTGAGTCAGAGTTTTAAAAAGTCACCTTTTTTGAGGGCAGAGTCATAACTAGCAATTTTGGAACCTAGGGATAGAAATATGAAAAACATTGGATCGGGGGCATGATATAAAATCAACTTTGTAAGTAATTATATAAAAATAATAAGACTATTTCTTTTGAACAGGAGGGAAAATTAATTACCATAGTGATTTCTATTCTGTTCTGCATGTGTTAAATCCTCTTTCATTCTAAATTTGGGGGCCTTGGGGAAAAGCTCTGGTTGCCCCACCTTAGTTATGACTCTGCTTAAGAGCATAGTTTTTGGTTTATTTTTAATATCTTATTGCTCTGTGTCACTATTTCCATGCAAAAGAAATCTAAGAATTTATTTGTCTTTGTCACTGGGAATGGGCAACACCATTCACCGAATCACTCAGACTCCAAAACCTTAGTCATCTTTTGCTCATCTATCATTTTTATCCTTGTTTCCAGTCTCTCCCCCTGCAATCCATCCTACTATTCATTGACAGAGCTGCCAAATTAATCTTCCTAAATTACTAAATTACATCATGCTATTTCTCTTTTCCAAAAACCTTGATGGCTTTCCATTGCCTACCAAACATAGTCCCAACTCCTTAGCTGGTCATGCAGGGTCCTCCACTATCTGGTTTTCATCTTTCTTTCCAATGCCCTTTCTTCCTCCTCCACTCCTCCCTTCTTTCTGCTCCAACTAAATTGGCCTACTTACAACATAATTTTCCCTGGTGTGGCTTAACATGTCTTTTCACACCATGTCTCATCCATCTTAGAAAGTCATCATCTCGTCTTGCTTATTTACTTCAAGAATCTGTGATTTCGTCAGTATCAAAGAACCAAGCTGATCACCTCAACTCTCATCGTCATGCAGACTGACTCAGCTTTTGATACTCAACACTTTCTCAACCTCCTCAGTTATCTCTGATTGGAAGGCTGAAGGGTAGAGCTCCCAAAGCCTTCCTTTATAAAGGGCTCAGAACTTTCTACATAAAATTTCATTTTCCATCAGCAGCTCAGCTTGGTTTTGACTCCAAGGAGCATTATATTCTCTGGTGCTTCCTCCTCTTCCTCTCTCCATTTCAGCTTCCTTTTGTTATTGTCTTCCCTCATTAGATTGTAAGCTCCTTGAGGGCAAGGACTGACTTTCTATATTTGTATCCCCAGTGCTTAGCACAGGGCCTGGCAAATTGTAGATACCTAATAAATATTTGGGCAGCTAGGTGGTACAGTGGATAGAGTACCAGGCCGGAGTTAGAAAGACTCTTTTTTGTGAGTTCAAATCTGGCCTCAGACATGTAATAGCTGTGTAACCTTGTGCAAGTCACTTAAGCTTTTTTTGCCTCAGTCTCATCATCCATAAAATGAGCTGGAGAAGGAAATGACAAACCACTCCAGTATCTCTGCCAAGAAAATGCCAAATAGGGTCACTTGGACAACACACATATACAATCCAACACCAAGCACCAGATGGAAAGCCTTATCAGTTTGACAATCCCTTCCCTAGATTATACTTTGCTCATATAGCTTTTGGTCTCAGGGTCAATTCCACTTTCCAATGAGGCATTAGAGTGGGCCTTTTTGTTGCTCCTTTTTATTTGTTCAAATACTTTCCCATTCTCCAAGGATTAGATCAGATTCCACCTCCTTCCAGACGATCCTAACTCCTCTAAACTCCTGCAAAATTTACTGTTTTCAACACTTATTTGAGACGTCTGATCCCTTTTATTGTTAGAGTTTTACGTGACTTTGTTTTATCTCACCAGCTATAATACAAACTTCTGTGGACATGTTCTATCCTTCTTGGCATCTAAAGTGAACTAAAACATGTTATATACTTCTTGGGATCCTCAAAGAACCTAGCATAATGCTACACTGTACTAGCAATAGTAAGTGCTCAATAAATATTTAATGAAGCAATATGGAATAGAATATTTGTGACTTGGAATCAGGAAGACTTGAATTCTAACGTTGTCTCAGATGATTATCATCAATGTGATCCTGGGCAAGGAAGTCACTTAACTCTCTGGTCCTCAGTTTCCTCATCTTTAAAATCTAGGAACATTTGATTCTATGAACTAATGAGTTGGAGGCTCATTTTCAGTTTTTTAAAATAGTATCAATGTTTACTAAACTACTTTCTCCTAATAAATATGCTTACCTTTCGCTCTTGAAATTAGAACTAATTTTACTATAAGATTATAAATTATGAATATTCTGAATTAGATATCTTAGTGTGGAATCCACAGCCCTATACTACTGATTCTTCCATTAGCCTTATTGTGACCCTAGAGTAGTCTATTAGCCCAGTGGAGTGTGCACTGTAGCATTCCTATGTCTCTGCCTCCAATGGTTCCTTCCTCTCAACTTTCAAACATTCACTGGTCTCCCCAGTCTTTGGGGTTGGAGGGGTGAGCAAAGAGGGACTAAAGAGAAACATCCCACCTGGGCCTGGAAAATAAACTAGACACAAAGTGTAGAAGCTTTGTTATTGCTGTTCAGTCAAGTCTGACTCTTCATGACTTCATTTGAGGTCTTCTTGGCAAAGATCCTGGAGTTGTTTGCCATTTCCTTCTCCAGTTCATCTTACAGATGAGGAAAATGAGGCAAACAAGGTTAAGTGACTTGCCCAGGGTCACACAGCTAAGATGTGTCTGAGGCCAGATTTGAACTTAGGTCTTCCTGACTCTATCCACTGAGACTTTTAGCTGCCATTAAGAAGCTTTAGAAAGAGTCAAGATTTGACTCGGTATCAGAAGAAACTTCCTTACAATTAGAACTATATAAAAAGTGGAATGAGCCACCTTGGGAAATAGCATTAGTTTTCCGTGTCTTGAGGATTTTAGGCAGAGACCAGATGACTACTTTGGGAGGAGGTGTCAAACATGTGGCCTTCTGGTAGCATGCAGCCCACAGCTCATGTAGTTCTTAACGGATTTTAAAGTGTTAATGTGTTAATTTAAAAAAAATAAAAGCATGCATGGTTTTCTAAGTCAGTACGTGGCCAACAGGGATCCTTATGTATGGTTTAGTGGCCCCCCCATCTCCATTTGAGTTTGACAACATTATCATAGAAGATACTGGCCACATAGATCACATTCAAGTATGAGGTAGATTACAATCAGCACTTCTTAAACTGTGGGTCATGACCCCATATAAAAATTTGGCAACAGTAAAAGGTTTCTGAATGCACAATGACCAAAAATTAATTAAAAATCAAATGCATAATGCATCCAAGGTGTTTCCAGCAGTGCTTGCCCCCGTTGCATCGTGCAACTTCACTGCAACCTTGGTTCTGAACACAAAGCATGCCTGCTTCCCATTGTGCATGCACTCAGGCCACACAATGCCAACAAAGACTGCCTAAGCATGAAAAGGGATCATGAGTTTAAGAAGCCCTGGACTAGATAATCACTAAGGTCTCTTGCAACTCTGAGATTCAACAAAGTTTCTGTAAATGCTCTCAAATTTGTATATAAAGCCCAAATATTTTCCTGAGCTCCAGACTCACACTTCCGACTGTGCATGGATATTCCTCTAAGACTACCACATTGTTGCTGTTGTTGTTCAGTCATGTCTGACTCTTCATGACTCCATTTTGGGTTCTTTTGGCAAAGATACTGGAGTGGTTTACCATTTCCTTCTCCAGCTTGCTTTTTACAGATGAAGAAACTGAGGCAAAGAGTGTTAAGCAACTTGCCCAATGTCACACAGCTAATAAGTGTCTGAGGCAGGATTTGAACTCAGGTTCTCTTAACGCCAGACCCAGCACTCCATCCACTGCACTACCTAGGTGCGCTAAGCTGGTCATACCATTATCTTAAACTCAATGTACTTAAAAGTAACACCTCTTGTCAGCCATCTATTTCCTACCACTCAGATTTACAACTTCACAGTCATCTTCAACTCTTTCCTCTTCTTCGTATTCTGTATTTAATCAGTCATTGTTTGTTGTGTCATTTTCAGTCCATAAGCATTTATTAAACACCTACTGTGTGCCAGGGGCTGAGGATACAGAGACAAAAATAAAATATTTATTCCCTGCCCTCAAAGGGGTTTGATTTTATTGGGGCAGCTGGGTGGTGCAGTGCTGAGCCTGAAGTCAGGAAGACCCAAGTTCAAATGAAACCTCAGACACTTATTATCTGTGTGACCCTGGGCAAGTCACTTAACCCAGTTTGCCTCAGTTTCCTCATTTGTAAAATGTGCTGAAGAAGGAAATGGCAAACCACTCCAATATCTTTTTCAAAAAAACCCCAAATGGGGTCATAAAGAGTTGAACACAACTGAAAAAAAATGGCTGAACAGGGGCAGCTATGTGGCGCAGTGGATACCGCACTGGCTCTGAACTCAGGAGAACCTGAATTCAAATTCAGACTCAGACCAAACACTTGACACTTGCTAGCTATGTGACCCTGGGCAAGTCACCTAACCCCAATTGCCTAAAAAAAAAAAAATGATTGAAAAATAACAGTAAAAGGGATTCTGAGAGGGACAGCTGGGAGAACAAATGTATTCCAGGCAAGGGCAGCCTGTGCAAAGGCATGGGGATGAGAGACTTATTGCCATGCCTGAGTCATTCCTTTGTTAAGTCATGTTCAAGACACTAAAGTATTTTTTAAAAGAATTTTAATGTCTAATATGATTGTACATGTATAGCCTATGTCAGATTACTTGCTGCCTTGGTGAGGGAGGGGAAAAAATTTGGGACTCAAAATCTTATAAAAGTGAAGGCTGGGGTTAGCTAGATGGCGCAGTGGATAGAGCACCGGCCCTGAATTCAGGAGGACCTGAGTTCAAATCTGGCCTCAGACACATAACACTTACTAGCTGTGTGACCCTGGGCAAGTCACTTAACCCCATTGCCTAGTCAAAAAAATTTTTTAAAAAGTGAAGGCTGAAAACTATCTTTACATGTAATTGGAAAAAAAAAATATTATTAAGTGGGGGGAAAGAAACTGGGAAAAAAGAATTTTAAAGTTCTTTTAAAAATTCAATTTCATTTTATTTTCATCCTGAATTGTCTCCTTGCCCCTCTTCCATCCATCAAGAAGTAAAAAAAAAAATAAACCTCTAATCCAACCATTTTAGAGAGCAACCTGTAATTATGCCCAAAGAGTTAGAAAACTGTGCATACCCTTTGGCTCAACTCTTAGGTATGTTTCCCAAGGTGATTGGGGGAAAAGGAAAAGAACTTACATGTTCTAAAATATTTATAGCAGCTCTCTTTGTGGTGGCAAAGAACTGGAAACTAAGGGGATGCCTATCGATTGAGGAATGGCTAAACAAGTTGTAGCATATGATTGTGTTGGAATACTACTTCACTGTAGGAAATGAAGAACCCGTTGATTTTTAGGAAAGACTTGCATGAAATAACAAAAAGTGAAGTGAGTAGAAACAAGAGAACACTGTATACAGTAATAGCAATATTGTTTGAAGAATAACTGTGAATGACTAAGTTATTCTGAGTATTGTATTCAAATTGACTACAGAGGATCTGTGAAGGAAGAAGCTATCCACCTCCAGAGAAAGAACTGATAAACAGAAGTGGGCATAGTATGGTTCTACACATATGTATAAATTTGTGTCAAATGGTGGCCTTCTCTAGTGCAGGATGGGGAGGGAGGGAGGGAGGGAAGGAGGCAGTTCAGAACTTAAAATATAACCAAAAAAAGAAAAAGAAAGAAAGAAAGAAATTATTAAAAAAAAACCATTACAGATATGTATAGTCATGCAAAACAAATGACACTAAGCTATTTTTCTAAGAACCGGGAAGTAACCTATCAAACCTATCAAACAAAAATCCATATATCTGTTACTTCTCTGGTATTACTCATCAGAGTTCCATTATTACTAGGGTGGTTACAAATCTTTCTGTTCTTACCTGCTCTGTTACTTGAACAGGATTTCATTCTAGCTTCTCTGACCAATAATTATGATGATTATGGTTTTTTAAGTAGGTCTATAATTACATTTTCACCCCAAAAATCTTTTTTCTTTATTTTCTATTGCTTAATATTTTTTTTAAAAAATGATTCAGATTAAATTGCTAACCAAAATCAGTGTGGTACAGGGAAGAGAGCAGTTGACTGACCCAGAGAACCAGCAAGACTGAATCATAGCTCTGCTGTTGACTAACTGTGTGACCTTAGGTAAGTCACTTAGCAGTTTTGGCCTCAATTTCCTCCTTTGTGAAAGAAAGAAAGAAAGAAAGAAAGAAAGAAAGAAAGAAAGAAAGAAAGAAAGAAAGA
>NW_020954559.1:36851498-36905782 GCF_900497805.2 Vombatus ursinus
AGAAAGAAAGAAAGAAAGAAAGAAAGAAAGAAAGAAAGAAAGAAAGAGAAGAGAAAGAGAGAGAAAGAGAAAGGAAGGAAGGAAGGAAGGAAGAAGAAAGAAAGAAAATGAAGACAGAGAAAGAAAGAAAGAAAGAAAAAAGAAAGGAAGGAAGGAAGGAAGGAAGAGAAAAGAAAAGAAAAGGTGTTGGACCTCTAAAGTCCCTTTCCAGGTCTAATAATTTGTGAATCTCTCAGAAGCCTTTGTCCCCCAAATTCATTTGGAATTCAATTCTTCCCTTTTGATTCTTAGATCAGGAATGAACAAGCTTCCTCTCTAGTTTTTCTACTGGCTTTGAAATCTCTCACCTTTGTCAATTAACGGAATATTAACTGCCTGTAAAAAAGGATTTTTTTTCTTTTGGTACCTATTTATTTCTCTTCTGGTTGGTTTGACATCTGAGTTTACATTGTTATTTTGTAGTACTAACAACAGGGGAATTTTAAATTCAGAAAAATCCATAGATAGGCACCACATTTGCATTTCCTAAGTAGTTTTTGGTGAATAGAGTTTATCCATTCGCTCTTCAATGAAAATAACAGTGGCTGTGGCAGCAGGACAGTGGTTAGTAAGGATGGCTGGGCCCGGGCCACCACATAGCAACCGCTATGTTTCCAAGGACAAATAGCTCCTTTCGACCCTAAGCAACTAGACAAGAAGATCAAAACATGCCTTATACAAGACCTCTAATACCCATTAGTGTTAGGAACTGTTACCTCAATCATGCATGGCACAGCCCTAATTATTAAGGTAATTAGAAGTTATAACACTGGCAATATTAAAGAGAGAACTTCTAGGGACTATTAACAATGTTACTTTAAGTGATCTGACTGTGAGCTGTTCAAATCTCTAATTACATTCTACGTCTGTCTTAAAGGGTGATGTAATTAAGTGATGGGAGAGGGAATTAATGTATGGTGACTACTGTGTAACACTGCTAAGTGCTATTTTCACAGATGCTAGCTGCAGAAATGTCATTTAGGTTTCTCCACTGAACTGGATACAATATGGATCTTTAAAAAAAATGTAACTCTTGCCTCAATATGAGTCCATGTATTTTATTCATAAGTAGGGCTTTCCCCCCCACTCAATCTTCTTGCTTTATAGTTACACTGCTTTCAATTATACTTAGTTGAAGTCACTTACATATGATGTAACTAAGTTCACATACCTAGGTTGTTTTTTTAAAAAAAAATACATATGTAACTTCTCTCTTAACACACATACTACTGGATCATTCTCTCTGCCATTTTAAAGTCCTTCATATTCATTTAATCTTCTTGCTTTATAGTTATGCTGCTGTTAGTTATTCTTAGTTGAAGTCACTCATATATGATGTAACCATGGTTTACATAAATAGGTTGCTTTTTTAAAAAAAAGTACATATGTAAGATCCCTCTCAACACAAATATTACTGGATCATTATCTCTACCATTTAAAGCCCTTCATATCCCGGCTCTGTGTTGTTTAGTCATTTCAGTGGTTTCCAACTCTCCATGACCCTATTGGGGGTGTTCTTGGCAAAGAAACTGGAGTGTTTTGCCATTTCCTTCTCCAGCTCATTTTACAGTTGAGGAAACAGAGGCAAACAGGGTTAAGTAACTTGCCCAGAGTCACACAGCTAGTAAGTGTCTGAGGTCAGATTTGAACTCGCAAAGTTGAGTCTTCCTGACTTCAGGCCTGGCACTCTAAGCACTATGACACCACCTAGTTGCCCTATTCTGGCTCTACCCTGGATTAATATTATTGCCCCTCACAAAATCTATATCCCAACCTAAACAGGCTATTTGCTGTTCCCTCTATGCAGGCATATTCATTTCATCTCCTACCTCTGGTCTTTGTGCAAAACAAAACAAAACAAAAAAACAAAAAAAATGGCAAAACCCATTGCTACTTTCCCTCTCCTATATCTGTTTTTCTTCTGCCTCTACTTAAAGTATTTCAAAGAAAAAAGGTTTGAGTCCAGATCAAGTATCACAAAGCTACAGGAAGAAAGAAGGGGAAGTATGACACAGCCCTGTGGTGGCTGATTTTGCTGTTGTTAAAGTCATTTTCCGTCGTGTCTGACTCTCCATGACCCCATTTGGGGTTTTCTTGGCAAAGATACTGGAGTATTTTGCCATTCCCTTCTCTAGCTCATTTTACAGATGAGGAAACTGAGGCAAACAGGGTTAAGTGACTTTCCCACGGTTACACAGTTAAGATGTGACTGAGGCCAGATTTGAACTCATGAAGTTGAGTCTTCCTAACTTCAGGCCTGACACTGTCTATTGTATCTCCTACTTGCCCTGGTAGCAGGGGAGAGGGCTTCTGAGGCGACCCCCACAGTGGCTATAAAGAGCACAGTGGGACATCGAGGAGCTCATTACAATTTTTCTAGTAGCTTCCTAATTTAAGTACTTTGTCTTGCTAACTAAATTGGAGCCCTCTAAATTTGGTCGCCATGGCAAAGCTCTCTTCCTCACTAGTTACAGCTCACCTACTCAAGGCTCCTGATTTCTTCTCCTAATTGTTGATTCCCTACTCCTACCCTGAAGTTATTTTGCATGGAGACCAGTGTTATGTAACTCACCTTTTAGATCACAAACTCCTTGAGGGTAGCCTATTTTGCTTTCATTCTGTTTTTACTTTTAATCCCCAGACCCTGACATAATACCTTGGATAATAAAATGCTTATTATAGAAATATTAAGTAACATTTCCTGTGCAGGAATACTATGTACATACAAAGATGAAAAATGGTAGACAGTTTTCAATGACTATGTATACATAGTCTACTGGTGGCTTATAACACCTGCAAAAATAAATATAATGAAAGATTGAGAGTGATACAGATAAAGGAGAGACCCTGATTGTTGCTTGAGCATCACTTTGTTATGAATTGATTAATAAGTTTACTTTACAGATGGGTATCATTATGTCCTAGTTATCCTGAACAGAATGTCATTAACCAGCCTCATATTTCATAGATAACTTAGAAGAGTGAGATCTAAAACACCACAAATGAGTAAGTTATTATGAGCCAATTTTTATCACATTATTTAGGAAGTATTTTTGCTGAGAAATTAGGATTCTTGAAATGCCAGTATCTTCAGGATAATGCCTTTATTGAGAGCTTTGCTCATTTTTTCTTTATGATTCCAATCCATTATTTGGAAATCATCCACTAATTCATTATATGATGCAATTTATAAATATTGAAAATGACATTTTCTTCTATATGAAATAAATTGTTTTCCTGTGTCATTGCTTCATGCTAGATTAATTTTAATACTATAGCCTGTCTTTTATAAATCAATAGTGATATTTCACTAAAAGAATAATCTGAATATGACTGAAAATCTTTCTCTGCTAAGGAAAGATGGCTTATGTTTTGGTTCGTTTTTAATTGTTTTGTATTGAGCCTAGTGCTTCAGGGAGAGAGTGGATATTTTCTGAGAGCAGCCATGTAGAACTAACTAGACATTGTAGGTTGTTTATACTGGTGTGAAAATCTAAGCAGTAGGCTCATAGGATCATAGAGTTGGAGAGGTAAGGGACCTTAGTGGTCATTTGCTATCACCCACCTCATGAATAATTAAGGCCCACAGAGCTTGTCCTACCAACAGCCACAAAGAAAAAAAAATGCAGAGTATCCTTTTAATGTAGTTTTAATCTTTAAAAGCTTAAATGAGACTTTAAAAAATAAAGCTTTTAGATGAAATAATTTTTGAAGTATTAAAGCTTTAAACTGCGCTAAGACCTTTTCAGAATTATTAATTCAGCAAACTTTTCCAGAATAACCCTGCTACTTTCCCCTACCAGGAGCAGCAGAGACTGACAGTTCGCTTTCTTATTCCTAATTCAAGCCTTGATTGATTCTATTTACCATGGGAAAATAGTGCTTAACCTTTCTTGTGTTTTTGGCACTCTGGTGGAACTTATGGACCTCTTCTCAGAATCATGTTTTCAAATGCATAAAATAAAATGCATAGGATTAGGAAGGAAACCAATTATATTGAAATACAATGATGATTAAAAGATAAATAAATAAATAAAGTACATGGGACCCACGTAAAAAGCTCTCACTTTAGGCCAAATTATAGCACAACTCACAGTGGCATAGGCAGGGTCATATGACCCCCCTCAAAAGAAAAGCCTATGAGAAGGCTTAATTTAGGCAAGGTCAGCTCTTGTACTTCCCAGCTTTACTTATGGGATAAAGATGATTAGATTCTTGCCCCACATTCTAAATGGTGACATTCAAATGGATCACAGAGTGATAGACTGAGAGCTGAGGAGGACCTCCAAGGTCATCTAGCCCGACGCTCATTGTATAGATGAGGAAACTGGGGCCAAGAGAGACGATGTCCCTTGTGCGAGGTCTCACAGGTTAATAAATACCAGAACCAGGACCCAAACGTGTTATCTGACTTCATATCCACATTTCTTTTCACTATACCATGCTGGCCATGACTAATCATGACTAATAAGTCATTTATACAATAAGCATTTATTAAACACTTAATATGTACCAGGCACTATTTCCCAGAATCCTTATCTGCTTCCAAAATATTTTTTTAATGGTGTGAGCTTTTAGCTCATACAAGATATTGACTTATCACATCCTTTTCCCTTATTTTTGGGGAGGCCAATACCATTTGTTCTTATTTGGTGCAATCTCTGCACCCTCTCTTCATTCTGCAGATTCAGTCTAATTCAACAAGTATATATACATACACACACACACACACACACACACACACACACATATAAGATTTCTCCCAATTACGTGTTAAAACAATTTTAACATTTTTTTAAAGTTTTGAGTTCCAAACTGTATCCTTTCCTCCCTCCTCCCCTCTCTTTCCTCCTCCCTTAGATGGTAAGCAATCAGATATAGATTATACATCTGCAATCATATTTCTATATTCGTCATTTTGTACAAGAAGACTCTAATAAAAGAAAAAGAATGAAAGAAAGAAAGTGAAAAAGGCATGCTTTAGTCTGTCTTCAAACAATATCAGTTCTTTCTCTGGAGGCTGATAGTATGTTTCATCATGAGTCCTCTGGGATTGTCTTGGATCATTGTATTGCTGAGAATAGCTAAGTCATTCACAATTTTTCATTGAATAATATTGCTGTGACTGTACACAATGTTCTCCTGGTTCTGTTCATTTCACTTGCATCACTTCATGCTAGTTTTTCCAGATTTTTCCAGATTTCCAGTCTGCTTGTGTTATATATATATATACACACATACATATACACACATACACATACATATACACATACACACATATATACATATGTATATGTGTGTGTATATGTATATGTATGTGTATGTGTGTATATGTGTGTATATGTGTATATATATGTATATATATATATATATATATATGAAATTCTCCTTCCCCCCAATTACAGTCAACAAGCATTTCGAATCACCACCCACTGTCCTTATAGGCACTGGGAATAAAAGGCAAGATAGCAAAAGTTGGTATTAATTTTTAAAAATTCTAACACATGGACTTTATCCAGGAACATTAGGTGTAATGATGTAGCACTAGGCTTCTCTACTCACTGGACATTCAGTATGCTACCTCTTGGATTCTGTAAGCTGTTTATACTTATATAACAGTGGGATCATAGGACCATAGATTTAGAGGTATAAGGGACCTTAGAGGTAATTTGATCCCTTCCCTTCATGAGGAACTACCTGAGGTCTAAAGAGTTTGTCTTACATTAAAAAATATAATATGTGGTGTCCCAAAAAGTCTTAATGTAGTTTAAAGCTTTAATAGCTTAAATAAAGCTTTTTAATAAAACCCCTTCTAGACTTTGGAGATACATTAGGTTTGTTTTGGTTTTTGGTTTTTTTTTCTTCTATAGGGACCTGCTTTCAAGGAACTCTTTCTTTAATTTTTTTTTCCTTGTGGAGCAGAAAAAAATAAGATTGAAATACAAAACTTACATCATAGACAAATATTTGCAAAATAGATTCAGTTATGCCTAGCAAAAAACCAATTTCCTATATATTTCTGTCTTTTTTTCCTTTCCTCCATAGTATTTAACACAGGGTCTTTTTTTCTTAGATTTTATTAAGGACTCCTGCTTTTTAGCCTGAAGCCACTTTCCAATATACTTATCTCCCACAGGCACCCCCCCACACCCTCCAGTAACAAAAGAAAAACAGGTAAAGCCAAGATACTTGATTCATTGACTACGTCTAGCTCGAATATGACCCTTGACATAGGGAGCATTGGAGGGGACATTGGAGACAGAAAGTCCTGAGCTCAAATACTGCTTTAGATTCTGATTGTCTGGATGACTGAGCAAGTCACTTATATTCTCAGGCTTTGTTTCCTTATCTGCAAAATGGGGACATAGCAACTATATCAAAGGGTTGTTATGAGTAACAATGAAGATAGATAAACAGATAGATAGATATACACATATACATATGTGTGTATGTATGTATATGTACAAACATATACATATATATTTCTTTCTAAACCTTAAATCACAATATAAATATTATGCATTATGATGATGGCAGTAATGTTGAAGAAGATGATGATGAAACTCTACCAATAATGGAAAGTTTTAAGGTCTTGTAAATGATATAATGCTTAATAGAAATTTCTTGAATAAAAAAATGAAAAATATGCATATATTTTTTCTCAATACTGAAAAACAAAACTCCTCCAGGCTTGACAATACAATATACTCATTTTTTAAGAGTGGTGTATAGTATTGTATGTTTGAGGAAAAGAAAACTTAAAAAATACCATTTTCTTAGCTGAACATAGTCCTGCTATGGAGGGAAAAAAGGTTTAGTTCTACCTTCCAACTAAAAGGTAGTACTGGCCACTGGTTAGAACAATGTATGACTTTAGATAAATTCTGATCCTTTGTTTCCTTTAGATAACTCATCTGTAAAATTATTGAGTTATTTTTAATCACTATAAAACACGTAAAACTTCAGAGAATTAATTTGAAATATGTGGAAAGGCCTCTGTGAGAAAGGAAATCCTATGAAGTTTAAAGAATTTTGAGCTAAAATTAGCAGAATTATTAATGCTTGAAAATTATGAACCCAGCAGGAGCAATAAAACACTTTCATTTTAAAGCAAGTTCTATCAAAAACATACCCTGAAAACATTTGCGCAGTTCAGGAAATGTACAGTGCCTTGAATTAAAAATTAATGCAGGCATTTATGGCCCCAATGAAATCTTTCCCTTCTTTTTTCCTTTGTTCCTTTTTTCTTACCAATAAATATTAAGTTAAAAATCAAATCTACAAAAAAATGCAAAAGCATAAGGCATGGGAATAACCTGGATTTGCCCATATTATAGTCTATATGTGCCTGTATACATATAGATTTACCAAGGAAACTCACTAGGTCATGATTCTGCTAGAGCAATGGTCTCCAAACTTTTTTGATTACCAACTCCCTTCAGTAAAAGATTTTGAGTACACAGCCCTGATAAATATATTATATATATACATATATATGTGTATATATTATATATTTATATCTTTATAAGTTACAGACTCCCTATATGGACATAGAGAGGGAGAGGAGGGAGGACATTTCAGTACAGTAGAAAGAGTACTGGATTTGGAGTCAGAGTACCTAGGTTCAAATATGATTTGTGCCACTTACTAGATGCGTGACCCTGGTCAATGCACTTAGCCTGTCTGGGTCTCAGTTTCCTCAAACATAAAAGTTCGACTAGATGGACTTTCCTTTACTTTTTTGTCAGGGAAAAGGTAGAAAATTTCTCCTAGTTATATTTAACAAAGACATATCCAAGAAGCGTGGCTTAGAGAATAGAGAACTGGCTTCAGAGTCAGGAAGATCTGGGTTCTAGTCCTACCTCTGACCATACTTGCTATGCCTCAGGTATCTCTCTAAATTGCAGAGAAGAGGGGCAGCTAGGTGGCGCAGTGGAAAGAGCATCGGCCCTGGAGTCAGGAGGACCTGAGTTCAAATCCGACCTTAGATACATAATACTTCCTAGCTCTGTGACTCTGGGAAGTCACTTAACTCCAATTGCCTCACGAAAATAAATAAATAAATAAATAAAATGCAGAGAAGACACAAGTTTGCCTTGAAAGAGGATGTTCCTCCCCAAAAGATTCTCTGCACCGATTAAATCAGAAGTCACTTAAATAAAACGAAACATCAAATGGAGTCTGCTTTCCCTGAAAAACTTTTTCTACTACTGCTTTCCCTGAAGGGCAGTTAGGTGTAGCACTGGATAGAGCTCATGACCTGGAGTTGAGAAGTTTCATCTTCCTGAGTTCAAATCTAGCCTCACACACTTAACAGATGTGTGACCCTGGGCAAGTCATTTAACTCTGTTTGCCTCGGTTTCCTCATCTGTAATGAATTGGAGAAGGAAATGGCAAACCGCTCCAGTATCTTTGCCAAGGAAACCCCAGATGGGGTCATGAAGAGTCCAACACAACAACAACAGAAATAACTTAACAGCAACAGCAACAAAGGCTTTACCTGGTTACACATGAGTTCATGGTGTATTTGGGGAAGCCATCAGAGAATTAGAATTTGTCTGCAGATAATAAATGAAGTAACAATTCTTTATGAGAATAGATTATTTGTAAAGTGCTTTGCAAATCTTAAAGTATTATGTAAAAGCTAACTATTATTATTACTATTCTGGACAGAATCCAAACAAAAAAAGAATTATCTATTAATGGCAAGATTCTCCAAAAACTGCTATTTGAAGATGAAATGGAACTACCGTATCCCTCTCCAGAGAACTACAAAGGCTTCTCAGTGAAATCCATTGGATGGTGACAGAGAGTTCATATGGGAAAAGCAAAATGATTGAAAAACTTTAGTAGGACATGCAACTAAATGATCTTCCACTGAATTAGTCCAAGGAAACTCACTAGGTCATGATTCTACTAGAGCAATGGTCTCCAAACTTTTTTGATTACCAGCTCCCTTCAGTAAAAGATTTTGAGTACACAGCCCTGATAAATATATTATATATATACATATATACATGTATATATTATATATTTATATCTTTATAAGTTACAGACTCCCTATATGGACATAGAGAGGGAGAGGAGGGAGGACATTTCAGTACAGTAGAAAGAGTATATCTTGACAAGCCCTACAGAAGGACAATGAACTGAGCTGATTAACAGAGTTGTTAGAAGACATCGGACTGGGTTGTGTGCAGGAAACTGCGTTGTGTATGCAATGATCCCAGACTGCTCACTACTCACACACATCAAAGTTATATGGGCTCAGTGGAAAGGCAAATGGGTCATGTAGTGAAAATGAGAGAAGCAGATCACAACATACTATATATAAACCCTATTTCTGATTTTCTGGACCTCAACACTATGCCTCAGCTACCAGCTCACCCTAAAACTTCCTTTAGCGCTTGGAGCTTCCTTACCATGAAACATCCCTCCACCATGTTGGCTCCCTTCTCCCACGGGTGAAATCCTCACAGAACCTCTATTTTGGGAAGAGGCCCAGGCCAATCAACCTTCATTCCCCTCCTGGTTTTGTTTCTGACTTTCTGGACTTTTACAGCGTGTCTCCCATAGGTACCTTTTCCCCTTGGCCCTTTTCAGATCCCATTTTTGTGTTCTTTCCCCATTATGATATAAAATCCTTAGAGCAAACATTATCTTTTTGCTTGTATTTTTATCACTAGCACTTAACACAGTGCCTGACACATATTTATTGTTATTATTATTATTATTATTATTATTATCAGGGATAATAATAATAATCTGTTTTCTTGCTCCACTACAAGATATTTTTAAAGGTTTTAAGGCCAGGAGGAGTCATTATGGAGGATTTGTGGAAAGGCATGAACAAGATTCACAAAAGATAAGGAAGTATGGAGTGGTTGTAATCTGTACCAGTGAAGAGAGAGGATAACACAATGATGAGGTCACAGTGGATCATTTTAAATGACCCAAATAACTATGATACAACATTTTCAGAAATAACCCTTTAAAATCATTCCCTCAGTGTCAGGATTAAGGAAATATGAGTTTGATTCTTTGAGAGAAGGGTCTCTCACTTTTGTCTTTGTATCACCAGGACTTAGCACTGTGCCCAACACATAGTAGGTGCTTAACAAATGCATATTGTTTGGTTGATTGATTCCTGTCACTTTTGAGTTGTCTCTTTTTATACAAATAAAATCCCATTCATAACTTGAGTAACTGGGGTTTATCTGAGTCGAATATGGATAACCAGGGGAAGGAGTCAAGAGAAGCATTTCCAAGAGTCATGGTACTAGCTTCACACTTGAAGGGCTGTCAGATGGGAAAGGGATTTGATTTGTTCAGCTTGAACCCATGGGGGAAATTGCAGAAAGACAGATTTAGGTTCCATGTAAACTTGTGAACAATTAGAGCTACCCACAAGTGTTATGGGCAGCCTCAGGAGCCCTCATCACTTAACATCTTCAAATGAAAGCTGGATAGCATGTTGTGAATGTTGCAGAGGGGATTCCTAGGTCTGGTAAGGAGTCAGATTTGGCAACTTTATTATCACTGGAAAGACATCTCAAAAACATTTGTCCTACTGATAATGAATCACGCAGTCATTCCTATCTACATAGGATACCACACTATGGTAATACATCATATATGTAGAGTGCTTTGAGATCTGAAAAGTTTCATTATTTAGATTGCACTGGGTCAATTAGTCATAATTCGGGAGGCAACCTCACCAGAAATTCAGGATAGCATGGCACAGGAACTCAGAAGCTAAGATGACACCACTATACTGCCAGTTAAAATTATATTTTATGTCTTTGACATTCCTTTGGGAAAGAGATACCAACAGTTAAAGGGCAAAAGGGCATCTCTAGCTGTCAATGGCTTTGGACAGGCGGGGGAGAAAGCAAGAGTTCATGGAGCTGAATATTACTAAATTGTAAACATATGTAAACATAAATCAAAGCTATTAGTCAAATTTTGAAATATAAGCTCGGGCCTATAGATGGAAAAATATTTTGGGGAAAAATAGGAAAGATGGAAAAAATTTTAATAAAAGCTCTTAAGTAATAAATGTATCATAGTAATGAAAAGAAATTGAACACATTTCATAGAATATGGGTATGTGAGTGATCTGCATTTGAGACCACAAATTCATTTTTTAAAAGCAAACAAACAAAGAAAATAAAAGCTAACAATGACTGGAGCTGTAGTTAATCTTTAGAATTTAATTTATGCCTTGGCAGTTTATTCTGTTTTTGGTGAGAGCAGGTTTTTGAAAGCTTATTGGCCGTGATTCAAGCAAAAGCAAAACATAAGGCTGAATAATGTACAGTGTTATGTAGCTCTCAGACTCATGCCATAGATGGACTCTCAGCTCATTTGTTTTAAAAAGCAATGCATCTGATTATAAATGTTTTTAATAAGCTTTTTGGAACAGAATGGGGTAGAGCTACAAAATAAAGTAAACACATTACTAATGGATATTGATATTGTATGGATATTGATACTTCATAACCAGTTTATACAGAAAATGCCTTTTAAGTTATTTGTAAGCTGTTTTAAAATGTATTTGGATCAGTTGTTGATCAGTTTATTACTGTTTAATAAGGCATTTATGAAGCTACATAAATACAACATTATTATTATTGAGCCTTTTACAGAGAAATGAGCACTTAGGGCTAGAGAACTGTCTCAGCTTTATTTTAACCAGTAATTATAATGTATTTACAGTGTGTTTTGTTATGTCATTGACGCATGGTAAATTGTATGTATGGGATTTCGCAATTGTCTACTTTATCCATAAGGGTGGTTATTTTATAAATGTGTTATATTTAATTAGTATATATGTAGCCAGAAAGAAAGTTGGGATGGGGGACAGGGTTTGGGAAGACAAATAAGATCCTACCCACCTGGCCATTTGCTGCCTTATCTAGTTCCATAACCCAGTCTCTGTCCTTAGCAATAGAACTGCATAGAGGTCAATATAAGCTAAGGCCTTCCTGAATTAAAGGAGCCCTGTGCCCAGAGTAATAAAATGCTTTTAGCACTGAATATGTTGGCAATAGCCTCAAGATATCCAATGGTTTGTACAGGTACAAGTCAGTGGAAGGACCTCAATCACCTACCCCTGGAATTTAAATGCCTTTGGTGATACCCTTAGTGATGCCTTCAGTGAGCACATTAATACATTACATGTATGTTTGTTTACTTACAGGCCTTCAAGATACTTACTTGTCATGCTTATGAAGCTTAAGGAACTTCATAAAATGAGCATCTTAAAATAAGGAAGGTTGCCATTATGTAAACTTTTATGGCAAGCTAGAACATAAGCTCCCAAGGTGTAAGGATTATGTTATTCTTTGTGCTCGCAACCTCATCCATGGCACATGGTGGGAACTTAAACATTGATTAATTGATTGATTGATTGATTGATTGATTGATTCCTAGTATAGTACAGTTATCCCTTCCGCATCCCTTTCCTCATCGGAGTTTCTATATATCACAGATGGGCTTAAGAAATTAAAAGGGAATTTTGTGGAAGCTGCAGATGAAACACAAATGCCTGCAGATGACACAGAAAAAGTCTAGAAACTCAGAAATGCATAAAATGCGTGTATAGTATTATATGATGTCAACCCAAATTTTACAATAAGGTACTGTAAATATCCCATAAATGAAAAAGAAAAAATTAAAATTAAATATAAAATAAAATAAATAATTAAAAAAATTTTAAAAAGAGAGACTTCTTCTCTGGTATGAAGGGAAGGCCAAAAATTTTACACAGATTTTCCAGACTGTGAGGGTGCAGTGCTCCTAAACCCCATGATGTGGAAGCGATAACTGTACAGTGTAGTATAATATAGTAAAATATAGTATAGAATGTGTACTATAGTATGTATAGAATGTATAGTATAGTATGGAATAAGGGAAGATGGGTCCACATCCTGGCTTTGCTACTTACACAGTGCCATATGGGACCATGGGTACTCCATCTCTGGACCCCAATGTCTTCATTTGTAAAATGATGGTATTGGAATAAATGGTTGCTGAAATCCTTTACAGCCCTAAACCTATAATTCAGTGTTTCCTGGGATACATGTGTATGTATGTATGCATGTAGCATATATGTATTATACAGGATATTGTTTAAGAAACATATGCAAACCATTACGAGGCATATATTTCAAAGAGGTCAAACAGAGACTGTAAGGGCTCAAATGTTTGTGACAGCACTTTTTGTTGTAGCAAAAAAGTGGAAGGAAAGGAAGTGCCCATCAAATGGGGAATGGATGAACAAATTTTAGTGGTTGAATGTGTTGAATATTATTTTAGTGCAAGAAATGTCAAATATGATAGATTCAGAGTAGCGTGGGAAGAAATTTGTGAATTGATGTAAAGTAAAGTGAGCAGAACCAAGAGAACAATTTATACAATGACCACAATAATATAAAGGAAAACAATTTTGAAAGATTTTAGAACTCTGCAAAATGTAGTAACCAGTCCCGACTTTAGAAGACGGATGATGATGTGAACTCTGCATCCCTTGGCATAGAGGTGATGGATTACAATGAACAAACACATGAATGAGATACATGCTTAGACATAGCCAATGTAGTGACTTCTATGGCTTGACTATACTTGTATATCACAATGGAGGGCTTCTATGAGAGTGGGTGGAGTTGGTGGGCAGGAGAATTAAGCAAAATAGAAGAAAATAAAGAAAGCTACATCAATGAATCACTTAAAAACACAGAAAAGAGCAAGAGGAAAGTTTGGAAGGGAAAAGATAATATAGTTGTATTATTTTTATATAAAATTTAATACCATTTAAAACTATATAGAAGTTCACAGTTTCAATACAAACCTCTTTTGTATTTGTTGTATATTGAAATATTCATTTTCATTGATATCTGTTAAGTTAATAACACACAGACCACACACAGCTCCATCATCATTCACAAAATGTTTTCCTTCTTTTGCTCACACACCTAAAACTGATATGGTGTAAAGCAGGAGTTCTTAGCCTGGGATAGATTTCAGGGGGTTTGTGAATTTGGATGGAAAGAAAATTATGTCTTTTATTTAAACTAACCTCTAGCTGAAATTTCACATTTCTTTTAACAATTGAAAAATATTGTTCTGAGAAGCCTCAGACTGCCAAAGGGATCCTTGGCACTTAATAATAGTTAATAATAATAACATTCACAATCACAATAACAACAACAGTATTTCATGGCTTCAAGTTTTGCAGAGCACTTCACAAATATTATCTCATCTTATTCTCATAACAACCCTGGAAGACATATTATTATCCCCATTTTACAGATGAGGAAATTGAGGCAGACAGTGGCCAAATGTATTACCCTGCCCAGGTTAAGTGCTAAAGCTAGATTTGGATGAAGGTATTACTGACTCCAGGTCCATCACTCTATCCACCATGCCAAAGTCATATAAAAATAGGTCTGGGGAGAGGAAGGTTATCTCAGCCCCTACCACTGAATCTAAATTTTTTTATGTAAAATGATAATTTACATTTCTATGCTACTTTAAGGTTGACAATGCAACTTTCTTCACAACATGTGACATACTATATTATTATTCCCATTTTACAGAGAGGCTCACAGAATTTAAGTGACTTGGTCGGGAGCACACAGCTTGTAAGTAACAGGGCCTGGGTTCCAACCTAAATTTCCTAACTCCAAGCTCAGTTCTTTTCAAACTCCACCACACTCCACTTGTGTATAAAAGTAAGAAAAGGATAAAGGAAATCTTAGAAAGACACATCACTATCTTTTCTCTGTTTTTCAGCCTCTCAAGTCATTCTCACTCTGTGGTATCTGATTGATCTGCTGCTTTTGGCCTCCCCACCAACCTCCAATTCCAGAAACTCCTATTGATTGCCAACCCTGAGTTTTTAACAGTCTTTCTAACTCAATCTTTTTTTGCATCTTCAGCTATTCTTTCTGCTTTTCCTCTTTAAGTAAATGATGGCCTCCTCCTTTTTTTTTTTGTTTTGAGATAAATCCTTCTACCTGTGCTCTTGATCCTATCCCCTCTCACTTTGAGCCATCAATCATTCCTTTTCTCTTTCATTTTCAATATCTCCTTTCTACTGGTTTGTTTCCATTTTTCTATACAAGCGTTTTTTCCCAATGGAGGAAAAATATCTTCTCATATCCACTTGAGCTTTCACACTATTTTTCTTCTTTTCATGGCCAAACTTCATTAAACATTAGTCTACATTTAAATGAAGTAGATTTCCCTTAATCACCACCTTCCATTTTGTTTAACCTATTTTCTATTCCTTTCTTCAGTCATTTTCAGTTGTGTCTGACTCTCTTAATGACCCCATTTGTGGTTTTCTGGACAAAGATACTGGACTGGTTTGCCATTTCCTCCTCCATTTCATTTTACAGATGAGGAAACTGAGGCAAGCAGGGTTAAGTGACTTGTCCTGGATCATAGAGCTAGTAATATCTGAGGTTAGATTTGAACTCAGGTCTTTCCTAACTTCAGTGCCGGTGCATATCCATTGCGCCACATAGCTGCCTAGCACTCTGCTGAAACAGTTTTCTCAAAGGAACTCAGTTACCAAATCCAATAATCTTTTTTTTCACTCTTACTCCTCTTTTATTTCTCTGATGTCACTACTAATCACTCCCTCCTTATAAGAGCATAATCTAGAAAGAGACACAGAGACCATCTCATCGTACCCCTCATCTTATAGGATGAGTGACTTGTCCAAGGTCACAAAGATAGCAAGAGGAAGGCTAAGATGTCCAAGATGTTCTAACTCCAAAATCAATGCTTTTTTCTGCTGTATTATGAGTCTTCCTTTCATGTTACTCTCTTTTCTTGGCTTCTGTGATGTTATCTACCATCTCCTGGTTCTTTACTCTTTTGTTGTATACTTTAATGCCTTTCCCTTTCTCTTTAACCTCTGACATGTGAATACTCTCCAAAACTCTTTCCTTGGCCTTCTAAATTCTTCTCTTGCTACACTGCCCTGGAGATTTCATATACTCCCATGACTTCAACTATCACATCTAAACAAGAAGATTCCTAAAATCCACTTCTCTAGGCCTCACTTATATCTTCTTAAGCTCCAATATAGCATTTCAATTCCTTGCTATATATATCATACTACTAAATAAAAATGAAATTCAACATGTATAAAATAAAAAAAACACATGTAATTCAGCATATATAAAATAAAAATAAAATTCTTAAAATTCAACATATATAAAAACTCTGTCTTTTCCCCCAGTTCTAAGAGATCATACAACTGATATTACTGCAATCTGGACAACTGTGAAGAGGTCTGAAATCCATTCTTTAGTAAATAAAACCTCCCAACACATTTGCTGAGGGTCTACTGTGTAAAACTATACCAGGCTTTGTGGAATATACAGATGATGAATAGGTCTCAGATCTTTAGGAGCTTACAATTAATAGGAAAAAGGATATGCACACACTCAAAACATACAGTGCTGTTATAAAATCCTTACTTATGCTGATGTGGCTGTAATAAAGTTAGAGAAATAATAGTAATATTCTTAATTAACACTTTACAAAGTACTTTTACATAAATCATTTCACTTGAGACACAACAAAGCCTGTGAGGTTTACGATGTGAGTATTATTATGCCCATCTTAGGAAAATCAGGCTCATAGAAGATGAGGTCAACCAGGTAGTGAATAGCAAACTGAGCTAGGATTAGAACCCAGGTCTTCTGATTCTCCTTCCAGTGTTTCTTCCTCATGGACTCCCTGAAACCTATCCATAATCTGGATCCAAGGTTAAGAATCCTTGCTTGGTATTGTTCTCTACTCTTCATTCCCTATTGTCCTATTGTCCTGTTTCCACTCATCCTTCACCAAATGTCACCCCAAAATTCTCCTTACCACCCCATCCACCTTCTCCACTTTTACTCACATGCTACTGGACTCCCCTGGAGAAAGTTACACACAATTGTGCCAACTAGATCCAATGCAAATTTATGCTAATCAGTCTCACCTGGACATTCACTGTTGCACTCTGATCCTTTTACTCTTCCCCAATTGGCCTCTTATTTACTCAATTACCCATTTGGTGTAGGACAGTAGTGTCTCACTCAAATAAAAACAAACCCCTACAAGTAGCATATTGATTTAGAAAACCACAAATTAATGTTATCTTTGTTGTGTTGTATTTTCATCTTGTCAAATATTTCCCAATTATATTTTAATCTAGTATGGGCCACACTGGGGAGTTCCATCAGGCAGGGAGTTTGACATCTCTGGTGTAGGAGACTCTAAGCAGCACTGTGAGGACTTTGCAGTATCTTGTGTCCCAGCATTTCTGAAAAAGTAGTAGTTATTTTGCATCTTCAGATTGCTTCCTGGGGCTTTCTTCTTGTGTTGAATCAGTGGAGGGGGTGGGGGTGGGGGTGGGGAAGAGGGCATGCCTTGTGTCATTGGACATTCCAGCAGCCTGTGTCACTGACTGGCCGAGATGCTAATCAGTGCCAGGCTAGCCTGCAAAGGGAAAGTATCCCATTCAAAACCATCACTGGATCACCTGACATTGATGTTGATTGATTGCAGTGGCTTTGCCTGGTTGTCACTTATCCAACTAGTAGTATTGTGAAAAACAGGGGAAAAGAGTCATCCCCTCCCCGTATAAGAAATTCCAGCTTGGGTGTATAGTTTGATGTGGACCATTTTATTTCTGGAATCCCAGGAGTACAAAGCTTTTTGATACTGCATGTGTGTTTTAGTAGAGAGAAAACCTGATTTGGAATCAGGTGATGTAGTGTTAGTGTGGTACCCTAAAAGTACTCTGGACTGTATACTGGGTTTGAACTTTGTCCCTGCCACTGACTAGCTGTTTGAGATTGGGCAATTCAGTTCTCTCTGGGCTTCAGTTCCCTGATCTGTAAAATGAGGGACTAGATGATAATGAAAATTTCTTCTAGCTCCAACATTCTAGGATTCTGTAAATGTAAATTACTGAGGGTAATTTACTTTTCTCTAGGTCTCAGTTCATTTGTTGCTAAGATTCTGGTGGACAAAGTCAAGATGCGTCTAAGAATGGAGAAATGAAGGACATAGTTGGTTGCCTCTAGCTCTAATATAACTTATACATACAAATTTACAAATAGGTCAACTTAATAGGT
Organism: Vombatus ursinus; assembly: GCF_900497805.2. Taxonomy (NCBI): domain Eukaryota; kingdom Metazoa; phylum Chordata; class Mammalia; order Diprotodontia; family Vombatidae; genus Vombatus; species Vombatus ursinus. The sequence goes on from NW_020954559.1 coordinate 36,869,684, forward strand.
TACCATCTCCTCTTTGTGGAAAGCATGGATAATATGTGACAATCCAACTGGTGGCTTTTTGCTGCTACTCAGAGTTCAAAGGTACAGGTGACATGTCAGAGAGGCTGCATTCATCATGGATGAACTACTATGTCTGATTGTCATATGACATATATTTACTTCCAAGCTGTACCTGTAACCGCTTCATACAACACACTCAGAAATAGTTCATTCAGCTGGGTCATGACAAAGACAGGTCTTTGGGAGAGGGGAAGATTCAGGAGTCTTTCTTTCCCATCCGATAAATGTGTTTTGACCTAAATTAATTTAGCATCCAATACCTTTATTGTGCGTTACATTTATTATCATTCCTGAAGCACAGTCCCTTTAAAGCCTTGTACCTTCTGAAATTTAATTTATGTGGATTTGGTCTCAGAAGATTCTTTGGCAGAGCTCTGGTGGAATCTAATCCAGATATGGGGGTATATTTTCTTCTCTTTGTGAGGGGATTTAAATTTAAATACATAAGTCCCATTTGCATGAATGGCTGTGGCATTCACCCGTGTGAGAATAGACATCCCTTAGTATTCAAAGGTTGCTTCTCACCGTCATTCTTTTTCCCTTCTGCTGAATTAAGTTTCTACGCTTTGGCAGAATTACCCTGACTTTTTGGAGGAAGCTTTTATCACAGTGAAACACTAGTACTAAGAAGGTGCACTACTGTATGTCGAAATGTTCAGGTTTAAATTTTGCTGCCCTTCACCTCCCTGTGCCTCAGTTTCCTCATCTGTAAAATAAAGGGAATAGCTTAGCAGATCTCTCAGTTCCCTTTCGATTATTAGCATTCTGTGATTCTGTGACTGTCTTGAAATCTTATGGGATTTCAAAAGACATTTCAGTGGGGAAAAAAGCAGGATGATTTTAAAGAATCATTAATAGGAAAGGTGAGTGTCACTTTATATTTGTGCAGGGTATGCATCATTAAGAAGCTTAGAGTGTTTTCAAGACTATTCTAACTTCCTCCAAATCTCTGTGAATCAAGGAAGCTAGCCTACTCTTCAATATGCACAAGTGTAGAACCCTATAACTCACCTGGAGGTCATGCACAGAAATTCAGTGTCATAATGATCTAGATAATTCAAATAGTTTTTCCTCCCTTCTGCCAAGATATGCAACAAACACTTATTAAATGTCTACTGCATGTAAGACACTGTGCTAAAATGCTAACAGTACATAAAGGGGCAGCTAGATGGCACCATAGTGCATAGAGTGCCGGGCCTGGAGTCAGAAAGACTCATCTTCCTGGGTTCAAATCTGGCCTTAGATACTTACAAGCTGTGCGACCCTGGGCAAGTCACTTAACCCTGTTTGCTTCAGTTTCCACATCTGTAAAATGAACCAGAGAAGGAAATGGCAAACCACTCCAGTATCTTTGCCAAGAAACCCCAAAATGGGGTCACGGAGAGTCAGACGTGATTAATACAACCAAATAACAGTATAAACAAACAAAAAAAATAGTCATTGTCCTCAAGGAGCTTATATCCTCCTCTTCCTTTTCCTCCTCCTCATCACTTAGAATAGTATATATGGCACCCTAAGGTTTACAAAGTGCTTTCCTCACAACCATCCTGAGCAGGTAATGTAAATATTATTATCTTCATTTTAACCAAGAGAAAACTGAAACTAATAGAGGTAAAAATGACTTGTTCATGTTCACTCATAACTGATAAGTGTTAGATCCAAGAATCAAGTCCATGTCTTCTTGTCCCAAGTCTTGGACTCTTTTCACTGTATAGATGGCAACACTGCTTTAAACCATCTCAGCTAGATGGCTCCTTCTCTTATTTGTTGAGGAAATTCCATAAAATCTAGCATATCCTGGTTTTAAGAGTCCTTACTTGTAAAGAGTTTCTTATATAGCACTTACTCAGGCACTGTGCTAAGCACTTTACAAATATCATCTCATTTGAGTCTTGTGTAAAATAACAACCCCCTATTTTACAGTTGAGGAAACTGAAGTTAGATGACTTGCCCAGGGTCACACAGCTGTTAACTGTAAGAGGCTGGATTTGAATTCAGGGCTTCCTAGCTCCAGGCCCAACACTCTATCTACCGCACCACCTAGCTGCCTTTGCAGGATTCCTCCTAAACCTGTTTCTTAAGCCTGTGATGACAGCTGCTCAAAATTCCACATAATTAACAGTAAGCAAGTTTATTCCACTTGATAATGAAGAACTTCAACGATCTTAGAACCTTCAGATTTCATTCCTCAGGGAGAACAGTATGACAGACTTGAAGGGAAGAAAAGCTTTTCATCAGGACAGAAACTGACATAGGACCTTTATAATATCTGAGAATGCTACTGAATTGACAGATGTAAGGATTAAAATTTTGAAGGCACTCAGAAAGTTGCTTAGAACTGCTGTCTTTCGTGCAATCTTAGTGAAAGGGGTGGGTAGTATATTTGATAGGGGTTTGTTATTTGTGGATGAGAGCAGTTAGAATTGACATCTTTTTTTCCACCTTTCTAATGATTAAAAAAAAACAACAAGCAAACAGAATGTTGGTTAAGAATTAGTACCTTCACTTAAGGAATTCTTAGTCTGGTAAAAGAATATGATGCCAACATGTCATCATCATAGGTAGCATTTATGTAAAATTTAAAGGTTGCAAAACACTTTACAAAAATTATCTCATTTTATCTTCACGACAACCCTGAGAGGTAGATGCTATTATTCTCTTCATTTTACAGATATAGAAACTGAGGCTGAAAGAGATTAAATAACTTGCTCAGGGTCACACAGTTATTGAATGTGAATTTGAGGTTGGATTTGAACTCAGCTCTTCCTGATTCCGGGTCCAGTACTCTCTCTACTACCCTTTATAGATAGGTTGCCCCATAATACATGCTATGAAATAATAAGAGCCTTAGAAAGTCACAAAACAAAATCCTCTGTAGGGTGTGAGGTTTTTACCAACCAGGGGAAACAAGGTAGTCTCTAGAAGAAGAGGTGGAATTTAAGTCAGACTCTAAAGGATATTCAACTGATGAAGACGGGGAGAAAGGATATCCCAGGCACAGGGAACAGCAAATTCAAATTTGCAAGGATATGCAATTGCCATTGAGTTTACCCCCCCCCCATTTTAGAGATGAGGAAACTAAGGCACAGACAGGTTAAGGAAGATGCACAGAATCACACAGCAAATAAGTGTCTAAGGTGGGATTTTAACCCAGGTCTTCCTGACTCCAAGCAGTGCCCTCTCCACTGTATGGTGCCCTCACCACTGTCCTGTCTCTCACAAACTTGCAGATGACGTGAAACTAAGAGATATAGCTAATATCCCAGATGACAGTTGGAATTCAAACAAGATCTCAAAAGGTATAATAATAGACTGAATTTTTTAAAGACAGAATTCAGTAAGGATTATTGTAAAGTTATATATTTGTCTTTAAAAAAAAATCAGCTGAGCCAGTACAGGATTGAGGATAAGGATGAGAAAGGATCCAGAGGTCTTATTTACTCTGTCCTTGTCAAATCCTATCTGAAATATTGGGTTTAGTTCTTGGCTCCACCTTTTAGAAAGGACAATAAAAACTTCAGAACATTCAGAGAAAGGCAACCAGGATGGTGATGGGTCTTGAGTTCATGCCATATGCCATTTGAATATCGGCTGATGGAAAGGAGGTTGTTTAGCCTGAAAAGGAGAAGATTCAGGGAGGATAAGATAGCCATCTTCAAGTTTTCTTAAGAACTTGTTATATGAAAGTAGAATTAATTTGTTCTTAATTCCCCTTGCCACGTACCAAGATAGCTTCTCTACTTTTGGTATTATTTTCATGGGGAATGTCCTTTCCAAAAGGTGGAGCCAACATTTTAAAGCATCAATTCTGCAGTGCTTAGCTTTCCTTAGAGTCCAGCTCTCACAGGCATACATTAATACTGGAAAAACCATAGCTTTGATTATACAGACCTTTGTCAGCAAGGTGATATCTCTGCTTTTTAGTATACTGTCCAGATTTGCCATACCTTTCCTTCCAAGGAGCAAGTGTCTTTTAATTTCGTAGCTGCTGCCACCATTTTCAGTGATCTTTGAGCCCAAGAATATAAAATTTCATACTGCTTCCATTTATTCTCCCTCTATTTGCCAGGAAGTAAATGGACCAATTGCCAAGATCTTGGGGTCTTTTTTTTTATGTTAAACTTCAGGCCAAGTTTTACATTCTTCTCTTTTATCCTCATCAACAGGCTTCTTAATTCTTTTTCACTTTCTGCCACCAGAGTGGTATCATCTGCATATCTGAGATCATTGATATTTCTCCCTACAACTTAATTATGTTTTTGGATTCATCCAGCCTGGCATTTTGCATAATGTCCTCTGCAGATAAATAAATAAGGTAAATAAATAAATAAATACAACCTTGTCATACTCTTTTTTCCAATCTTAAACCACTACCTGGCTTCTGAGGTCCCTTCCCACTCTGATATTCTGTAATTCTCTGACTAACAACTGAAAATGAGTCAACAGTACAACATGACAGCCAAGATAAACAAGCTACGTTGAGAGAAATAAGGAAAGGAATCGCCCTGGACTCTTCATTGATTATATTGTATCTGGAGTACTGGTTAAAGTATGGGTACCATACTTTAGGAAGAACATTTGGACCTAAAGAACATCTAGAGGAAGGTGACCAAGATGATGAGAGGACTAGAGATAATGCCATGCAAGGATTGGTTAATGGAAATAGAGTGGTTTAGTCTGTAGAAGAGAAGATGCAGGAGAAGAGCTGATAGCTGTCTTTGAGTATTTTAAAGGCTGCCCTGTGAAAGAGAGATCAATCAGACTTGTTCTGCTTGGCCCTAGAGGACAATTATTCTATATCCTTACAAATCCACCTGTATCCTATGGAAATCCTTTGTATTTCTTTCCCCAGTGCCCAGTACATTGACTGGCACATAATCACAAAAAGGGAGAATGTGATGTAATGTAAGGAAAAAAATTGGAAAAGCCCCTGATGAATAGATCTAACCAAAAGTGCAAAGGAGTACCTCAGGAAGTTGTGTGTCCCACCACTGTCTTCCTCCCTTCCCGCCACCCCTGCTACTTAGTAGAGGCCTTCTATAAAAGGCTAGATAAGTGTCAGATCTTAAGCTGAAAGGGATTTCAGAGACCATCTTATCTAACCTCCTCATTTACAGATGAGGAAACTGAGGCCCAATGAGGTTGTGTGGCTTGCCCAATGTCACACAAGTAGTCATTATCAAAGGTAGGTCAAAGGTGACCTATCAAAGTCAGCTCCCCTGATTCCAGAAAGGAAGCCTTTCTACTCTACCATGTTATCCATCATAAAGAGGTAATTATTCTTCATATATAGGTTGGACTAGACCAGAGGTGGGGAACCTGTGGCCTCAAGGCCACATGTGGCCCTCTAGGTCCTCAAGTATAGCCCTTTGATTGAATGCAAACTTCACAGAACAAATCCCCTTAATAAAAGGATTTGTTCTGTAAAACTTGGACTCAGTCAAAAGGCCACACCCCAAGGACCTAGAAGGTCATGTGTGGCTTCGAGGCTGCAGGTCCCTCATCCCTGGACTGGACAGTCTCTAAGATCTTTTCTAACTCTGAGTTCTTTAAATCTGAAAAGTACAGTGTGGCTGAATTGTACCAAGCGTAGAAGACAGTATAACAAGCTAAGTCTGGAAAGACAGGATAAAGGGACTTGATACCCAGGCAGAAAAGTTTGAACTTTTTGGGTAAACAAATGGGAGTCATCAAAAACTTTTGTGTGGAGGACTAACAAAAGCTCATCAGTCAATTGATAAGCATTTAATAAGTGCCTATTATGGGCCAGCCACTGTGCTAGGTTCTGAGGATAGAAATACAAAGAATACAGGATAATTATAAAGAGGATAAGTATAAACAAGTACATAAGAAATTCTATAAAAGATAGTGGAGAACTGATGATGAAACGTGCTCTCCATCTCCTTTCACAGAGATGATAGACTCAAAGTACGGAATGATATATATATATATATATATATATATATTTTTAGACAAAGATTGTGGAAATGTGTTGACTGTGTGTATTCATTACATTAAAAGCATGTGTTTTGTTCTTATTATTTTTCAATAAAAGCAAGTGTTCTGTTTTTATTTTTCTTTTTTTCTAATTTGGGCAGCTTTGATGAAAGAAAGGAACTACTATCCTACTTCTGTAGGATTGTCAGAAGAAAAAAGAAAAGAAAGAAAAGGAAGTCATTCAAGCATTCTTAATGCACAGGAGATGAAAAAAGATCAGAAGGAAACAGACAAGCAAGACAACTTTGAAAGTTAGAAGTTGAATATATTATGTATTTGAAAGGAAAAGAAAGTTGGATGCAATAGAGATTAGCACTTTCATGTACAGTCATCTTTCTCTCTCCTATTTTATATATAAAAATTCATTTTGTTGTTTACTAAATTCAGAACAAAAATAAATAAAAATAAAACTGAACAAATACAACGTAGTTAAGGAGGGAGTGGGTTAACAGTTAGGGGAAATGTAAGTAAATGCTTGATGGAGAAGGTGATACTTTAGGTTTGTTTTGAAAGAAGAAACAGATTCATTGATGAAAAGGTGAGGAAGAAGTGCATTCCAGGCATGGGGGATGACTAGTAAGAAGGTATGGAAGAAAAAGATAGGGTATTCTATAGAAAGATCAGAGAAAAGGCCCTTTTAGAAGGATTACAGAATTGGGGGGAGGGGGAGAGTAGTATACAATGAGAATGGAAAGATAGGTTTGAGTCCAAATTGTGAAGGGCTTTAAAAGCTAAACAGAAGAGTTGACATTTTATCCTAGAGGCAATACAGAGCTCCTGGAATTTATTTAGTAATGGAGGGGCATGGTAAACTCTATACTTTAGGAAAATTACTTTTGCAGCAGCATGGGAAATGGATTGATGTGGGCATAGGCAGGAGGCAGAGTGATGAGTTAGGAACTTGTTGCCATGATCTAGGCAAGAGGAGATAAGGGCTGGAACTAAGGTGGTAGTTGTGTGAGGAGAGGGAAGAGGTTAAGAGGGATGAGCATCTAGAGTTGCTATAGAGGTAGAAATAGCAAATGTTTGTAACTTACTGAATATGAGAGGTGAAGAAGAGTGAGGAGCTAAGGATAACACCAGAAGTATAAACCTGAGAGACTGAAAGAACGGCAGTAACTTTAACAAAACAGAAAAGGTTAGAAAAGGGATGTATTTGGAATAAAAATAAATTATGTAAAGTTTGGAGATGCCACAAGAACATCCAAATTTAAAATACCAATAGGCAATTGGTAATGTGAGATAGAAGCTCAGTTAAAATATTGCAGCTGGATATATAAATCTGGAAGTAAATCTGATGAGATCACCAAGACAGAAAGTATAGAGAAAGAAGAGAAGAGGGCTTGGGACAGAGCCTTGGAGAACATCCACAGTTAGGGAGAATGATACAGATAAAAAGCCAGCAAAGAAGATTTAGGAGTGGTTAGATAAGCAGAAGGAGAATGAAAAAGAGAGCAGTGTTGCAAAACCCACAAAGAGAAAGAATCTTTGAGGATAGAACTGATTAATGGTGCCGAATGGAGCAGAAAGGTCAAGAAATATGAAGACAGAAAATACCACTAGACTTGACAACTGAGAAATTATTGATGCTTTCTCCTAAAGTAAGGACTTATTATTTTATTAAAATGTTAAGAAAATTGGACATTACCCATCAATTGGGGAATAGTGAACAAACTGTGGTATATAAATGTAATGAAATACTATTGTGCTATGAGAAATGATAAGCCAATGGACTTCAGAAAAACCTGGAAAGACTTATATAAACTGATGCTGAGTAAAGTGACCAGAACCAGGAGAACATTGTGCGTGGTAACAGCCACAATGTGCAATGACCGACTTTGACAGACTTAGCTCTTCTCAGCAATGCAAGGATCTAAGACAACTCCAAAAAACTCATGATAGAAAAAGTTATCCACATCCAGAGAAAGAACTATGGAATCTGAATGCAGATGGAAGCTATTTGCTCTCCTTTTCTTTTGTTGTTTTGTTCTGATTCTTCTTTCTTGTGGTTCCTCCCATTGGTTCTACTTCTTCTTTACATCATGACTGATGTGAAAATATGCTTAATACAAACATGTAAGTAGAGCTTATATTAGATTGCATGCTGTCTTGGGGAAGGGGGAGCAGAGGGAGAGGAAGAAAATTGGAAATTCAAAATCTTATGAATGTTGAAAACTAAAAATTAATAAATAAATTGTTTAATTTAAAAAAGAAAAAGAAAATTGGACATCAGTCTGGTAGGTATTAGGTTTAGACCAATGCTTCACATTGTATACCTAAATAAGTTCCATGTTGTTTCACGACCTAGACATAAAAGGTCACATCATAAACACATTAGAGGAACAAGGAAGAAATTTCCTTTCAGATCTATGGATAGTGAAAGAGTTTATGATGAAACAAGGGACAGGGAGGATCACAGAAGATAAAATAAATAATTTTGATTACATAAAAGTTTTTAAAATTTTTGCACAAATAAATCCAATTCAGCTAAGATTAAAAGCAGAACAGTTGGTCAGGGGAAAATATTTGGAGCAAGCTTCTCTGATAAGGATCTCATTTTAAAAATATGTAAGGAGCAGATTCAAATCTATAAAACTGACAAATTGTCAAAGGATATAAAAAGGCAGTTCTCAAGGGAAGATATATAAGTTATCATTAGCTAAATGAAAAAGTGCTCCAAATTATTAATAATTAGAGAAATGAAGATTAAAACATTTCTGAGGCTCTATCACATCCGTTAGATTGGCAAAGTTCACAAAAAATGACAAATATTGGAAGGGCTTTGGGAAAACAGGTGGAACTGTCAAATGGAATAACCATTCTGGAAAAAAACTATGACCAAAAAGTTACTAAATTGTGCTTACCCAGCAATTAGGCCTATAATCCATGGTGATCAAGGAAAGAGGAAAAGGTCTTAACATACAAAAGTATTTATAGGAGCTCTTTTTGTATAAGCAAAAAACTGAGTGCAAAAAGTGGAGGGGGGGACATCAGTTGGGAAATGGCTGAGCAAATTAAGGTACAAATGTAACTGAAGCCTATTGTACTGTAAGAAATGAAAGAGACAGTTTCAGAGAAACCTGGTAAGACTTGTAAGGACTGATAAAAAGTCAAGTGAGCAGAACCAGGAGAACAATTTATAGCATCAATTTTGTAAAAGTGAACAATATGAAAAATTGTTTTGCTTGACTATATTTATTTCTTGTAAAAGTGTTTTTGGTGATGGTGGAAAAATTGGGAAAATTGCTTGATAATTGAAAAAATAAAATTTATTTTAAAAAAATCATTGGTCACCTTGGAGAGACCATTTTTAGTTCAAGAAAGCCAGATTACAAAGGGTTCAGGAGAGAGTGAAAGTAGAATAAGCAAGTGTAGATAGGTTTTACTAGGAAGGAGTCTGACTGAGAAAAGGAAGAAAGATATAGGACAATATCTTGAAGGTATTGTAAGGTCTAATGAAAGTTTTTTAAGGATGAGGAAGACTTCATTTTGAAGGCAAAAGGAAGGAATGAGTAGATAGGAGAGGTTGAAGATCTGGGAGAGATGGAGATGATTGAGGATGCAATATTCTGGAGAAGATGAGAGGATGGGATGAAGTGCACATGTAGAGGGGTTGACTTTGGCAAGGAGAAGAAATATCTCTTTATCAGAGACCAGGGGAAAAGGGAGAATGGAAGATGATGTCAAATATTTGGGGATAAAGAGAAGAGATGAAGAGAAAACTCAAAATAGATAGCTTCAATTTTCTCAGTAAAGTAAGTGGCAAGCTGAGAGAGACTGGAGATGGGGGCAAATTATTTGGGAACTTGAGGAGAGACATGAAAGTTTGGAATTGCTTCTCTAGGGAGTGAGATAGGGTATCAATTAAGGAAAAATAAAAGGATTCCTTGTTGCAGTGAAGGACCAACTGAATGAAACTGGATAATATGAATTTATAATATATGTACTAAGTCAGTACAAATGTTAAGACTTCCTCCAGCTCTACTCAGCAGCATAAAAGTTAGAGCCCAAGAGCAGATAATAGGAGTAATTAGTTTATTTAGAAATGAATGAGCAGTAATAGGACAAGGAGGGAAGGGATGCTAGAGTAGGTGACAGCATAGAAATGAACTGGTTAGCTATAGGGTTGAAACTGGAAGACAGGAAAATGCCCAAGAAAATACTAAGATGTGGAAGGATTAAAGGAGGATAAAAAAAAAAGATTTAGTTGGAGTGAAGCCTAAAGAAAGGTGGTATGATAGGAGGTTATGACCAGTTAGAGGAACATCAAAATTTTAGATTAAAGAAGGAAGTAGAACTCTTGGCAATGGTGAGATTCAGGGCATGATCATTCCTGTGTGGGCTGAGGTAGACTGAAGGAGTAGGTCATGGGATTGAAGGAAATTGAGGAATTGGGATGTTAGGTAGTCTAAAGGAGCATTAAAATGGATGGAGAAGTCCACTACTGTAAGGCTTTATGTACAAAACAGATTATTTTGGTAGCAATATGATGGATTGATTGGAGAGGGAAAGAATAAATGCAGAAAGACCTGTCAAGAAGATACTACAAATAGCTCAGGTAGATGACAATGAAAGGGGCCTGACCTAGGGTGGTGGCTGTGAAAATCAAGGAGGGGATGGATATGAGAGACAAAAAGAAGCAGAACTGATAGGATTTGGTGAATTATTGGATATGAGAGGTTAGGTAAAGGGAAGAGAAAAAAATAACCCCAAAGTTACAGATATGGGTGACTAGGTAAAAGGTGGTAACACAGAAAGATAAAGAAGTCAGAAAAAGGAATAGATTCTGCAGGAAAAAATAATGAAATAGATTTTGGACATGTTGAAATTAAGTTGTCAGAGTAGAAAGAACACAGATTCAAAATCAGAAGATATAGGTTTGAGCCTCAGCAGTACTCTTAACTTGCTCTGTGATCAGTCAAGTCACCTAACCTCTTGGAGTGTCAGTTTCCCTATCTGTAAAATGAAGATAGTAATGCTTGCCCTCCATACTTCACAGATTTTTTTGTAAGGATCCAATTAAATAATACATGCGAAGTGCTTTATAACCTTTTAATGTGATACAGTGGGAAAGGCCCTGGATTTGGAATCAGAAGATCTGGATTTGATTTTATTACCTGTTTACTACCTGTGTGACTTAGAGTAAAACTTTCAACATCTCTGGATCTCATTTTCTTCACTCTAGAATAAAGAGCTTGGAATATAAAGGATCTCTAAGGTCCTTTCTAATAATGAATCCTACATTGCACAAGGTACTACATAAATATGAGTTGTTACCATGATGATGGGATGAAGAGAATAAATCTTAGTTAAAGCAATGCTTTAGGGGAACAGCAGGAGATGAGAATGCAAGGAAAGGCAGAATGAGCCAATTGGCTGAGAACCTTGAAGACCATAGTGAGAACTCCAAATTTAATCCAAAGAGAAATGGAAAGCTATTAGAGGTATGTGGGTAATAGAAAGAAATGACTGAAGTGTAAAGAATGGAACATATTAAGCTGCAATACATAGAACATTTTAGAGTGGACAAAAGAATGGGAGAGAACCAGAGGGCATAGAAATCCAAGTGTTAAGGTCTTAGGACCTGCACAAGGAATTAAGTAATCCATGATCTGTAATTTTGTTGGTGTGGCAATTCGAGCTATCAATGTAGATTTTGACCTGTCTTTGATTTAGTAGATTCATCTACTCAATAAACTCCAATGACTTCCTATTACCTCCAGAATCAAATATACATTCTTTTGTTTGCCATTTAGAGCATTTCACAACCTGGCCCCTTCTTTGTATACTTCAATCCACTCCATCTGTTTTAGGACCCAGTAATACAGGCCAACTGGCTCTTCTTCACACAAAAACTCTGTCCCATGTCTCTATGCCTTTGCAATTCATGTCCCTAATTCCTGAAATGCTCTCTTTCTTCACCCTAACCTCTTAAAATCCTTGCCTTCATTTCAGATTCAGCTCAAATGCCACCTTCTGAATGTACCTATTTTATAAACATATCATCTCCCCCTTAGAATGTGAGCTCATTCAGAGAGGTGATGGATTTGAGATGTAGAATGAGAAAAAAAAAGACATGGAATGAGAGATACATGTTTGGAAATGGCCCAGCACAGGAATTTATTTTACTTCTTTTGTATATTTAGAATGGTTTTGTTCTTCATTTTTTTTAATGTTTAAATTAGGAAGGGAGGGATGAGACAAAGAAAAAATAAATGCTTGTTAATTGAAAATAAAATGCAAATTTAAAAAGAATACAAGCTCTTTTAGGGTAGGAACTTGCCTTTCTTTGTATCCCCAGAGCTTAACCCAGTGCCTGGCACATAGTAATCATTTAATACATGTTTTCTAATGCATTGATTGATTAGAGAGGTTAAGTGATTTTCCAGTGGTCACATGGCTTATATCAGAAGCAGGATTTAAACTCAATCTTCCTGAAGCCATCCTGCCTTGATTAAGTGGGTGGATCATAAAAATAGTTTGATTCAACTATGTTACTGAGTCAAAGGTTGAACATATGGGCAACCTCATGAGGAATGAGGCTTGGGCTTGAAGTACAAAAAGAAAAAAGAAAAAAAGGCAAGATAGATTTATTAAGCACCTCTTTTGTGTACTGTGGTACTGTGCACTATATCAGGGTAAGATAAAAAGTTTTAATTTAAAAAAAACACCATCCTTGTGTAGTATATCGCCTAATAGAAAGAGCCTACAGTATAGTATGGTTGAGACAAGATTTTCCTCCAGGATGGTGAAATTAATTTGAACAGAATTCTTGAGGCAAGGAATTCTAATGTAACTGTATTGATTAGGTGATCTAATGTGAATGAAGAAAGAGAGTCCAGAGTATGAGGAAACCATAAGGGAGCTATCCATACGTAACTGATGAGAGGCTGTTGTGAACACCCCAAGAAAACAACAGAAACCAAGATAAAACCTTGGAATCCATAAAAGTATTGACCAAACTGAGTCCAGAAGTGGATAACACATTGCATTTCAGACCTGTCTGGTTCCAATGTGACCACTTGAGATCTAGCAAAGATGATCTAGTCTAAAATTTTCTCCAGGGATCCACTTCCATTGACAGCAACAGTATGAGCTAGATCACTTATGTGGAGAACATCCCTGGAGCATTTCAGGGACCATTTCCCCCACTGAGCTGGCTGGAAGTGGGAGAGCTAGAGTGTACAGAAATACACTGTAAACTAAAGATTGATGAGAGAGTTGAGACAAACTCATGACCTAATGGCATTATGGAAGGGGAAAGGTGAAAGAGTGCCTGTCCATGTCTAATATTGGACAAGGCAAAGGAAGAAAAGGAAGGATTAGAGTCCCTATAATTTGTCCATGAGGAGGTCATTGGTGGTTACCTTTTTGAATGCAGTTTCAGGAGAGTGGTTCAGACATAACCAATCTGGGAAGAGGAAGGGTCAAGAAGAGTGTTGGAAGAAAGGAAAGAGCACATTTGATAGAGATAGGATATTCAATGAGCATGGATATCTGTGAAAGAGGAGAAATTCAGTGGTACCTGAAAATGTTGGTGATCACTTTTTTGAGAATAGGGAGACATACATATGTTTTTGAATATCTATGAAGTAGCCTGAGATAGTAGAATGGTAACTGATGAGAGATGGAGGAGATGTGAATGCAAGAGAAAAGGTTATCAGTAAATCAGAAGAGATGCAGATCAAGCAAGTTGGTGGTGGCAAAGGGACACCTCACAACTGGAAGAGAGATACTGCCTCGTAAGATACATCAGAAGAGGGAATATGAACAAGAGAAGAAGTTCATGCCTTTTCTATGAAAAAAGCTTTTTGAGATCACCAATTGTGAAAGAGGATGGAAGAGAAGGATTTGAACAAGTAAAAAGGGAGTGAAAGGTGTTGAGTTTTGAAAAGGTTGCCACAAGTGAGTCTATAAGAATTGTGAAGAATCATTATCAAGCAGTAATTCAGGAAGACATTTGGATGAACTGTGCTAAACACTGAGATAGTTTCCTAAAATATCCATGTATGCCATACTATATATCAAATGATTGTAAAGAATTTAAAGGTGAATTAGGGAGGTTTTGTTATAAATATTTTTGTAGGTGACATACAAAATATGAAGAGGCCATATAGCTGAAGATATTGCCAAGTGGCAAATTAGACATGAGAGAGAAATGGGTGGCAGGCTCAGCAATGGAAAAAGAATTTAATATAAGTATCAGATAAGGCATCTGCCAGGAACAAAACCTGAGAGCAAAATGCACTTTGAAAACAGTAGTACTTGAGAAAACTGAGAATAATGGTTTGATAACAGCCATACAGTATGAACACGTAAAGTAAGGGCCAAATACAAAGCAAGAGCAAAGAGAATTAATGTAGTCCTAAGATGCAGAAATAGAGACATTAGCTGTCAATCTGCTGGGTCCATTCATTCATTCAAGAAATAGTTATTAATGGCCTACAGTGCGCAGAGCATGTTCTAGGTGCTAGGGGAACAAACAAGTTTGGTTAGGAAGTCCTTGCCTATCATCATCATCGTCATCATCATCATCATCATCATTATCATCATCATCATCATCCCCATCACCTACAGGGGAAATAATACTGATATTTATTACAAATGTATTAAAGGGGTTCAAATTTTACCTAGGAACTATGCAAGAACCTAATTAATGTGATCCACCAATAATAATTCACTCAAGGGTTATTTGTTGAATGCTTTCTATGTATAGGAACTTGCCTAGACACTGTGAAGACTATTAAACAATATAAAACATGTTTCCTGCCTTCAAGGAACTTCTAATAGTTAGGGAGATGAGACATATGCACATAAACTTATAATGCAATTGGGGAGAAAAGATATATACAAATAAAAAATTAAATAACCCTATGTTAATCAATCAGCTACTATGTGCCAGGCATTGCACTATGAGCTGGAGATACAAAGGCAAATAGAACAGCCCTCACTATTAAGGAACTTATGTACTATTGTTGTTTAGTCATTGAGTCATGTCTGACTCTTCTTGACCTGTGAACACAGCATGCCAGTACCATGGGGTTTTCTTGGCAAGTGATATTGAGGTGGTTTGCCATTTCCAAGACAAACAGAGGTTAAGTGACTTGCCCAGAATCACACAGTTAGTAAGTGACTGAGGCTGGATTTGAACTCAGGTTTTCTAACTCCAGGCCTAGCATTCTATTCACTGAGCCACCTAACTGCCTCCACATATAAAAATTAAATTCAGAATACTTTTCAGAAGGAGGCATAAACAATTGGATTCAGGAAAGGTTTTATATTAGAAGCAGTGTTTGAGTAAAGCTTTAAAGGCAACAAGGACTTCTAAGAGGCAGAGGTGAAGAGAAAGTACATTCTAGTACAATATAAGCAATGTCTATGATGATAATATTTTCCCAAAACCATTAAGACACATATTCTGATAAAATATATTCCTTTTGCAAAGCTTTGCTAAAATACACTTTCTTTGCTTGACACAGGGATGGTTCCAGAAAATTATGGATTCAGCATTGAATCCATATTCAGCAAGAAAAGAAAGTGTATGACTAAGTGACAGTCGAGAAGCTTGGGCATTAAAAAACAACTTAGAGAAGTCAGAGAACCATTGCTGCTGGTTCTGCCCTCTGGGACTGAAGTGACCATGTCTACTTCCTCTTCCAAATATTAGCCCTTCTGATATTAAAGATAACTATCATACTCTACATATCATGTGAGCTGGAGGTCCTTCACGTCTTGGTTTCCCTTTTCTGGATGCTGCCTACCTTATCAATGCTCTTCTTAAGCTACGGTGTTCAGAACTAGACACAGTAATGAAGATGTAATTGAACATCTGATAAGATGGGAAGAATATATCCTCTAGGTGCTTTTCCATTGCTTTCTGGGTTTCTGAGACTTGTATTCCAGTCATTGCTGCCAAACAGCAACACTGGTAGAATGCAAGCATTCCCTCACCGTACAAAGGGAATCCTTCTTCTACACCGACTCCGCTCTAAGTCTCCTCCAATGGAAAATTCCTTTGACTAGAGGAAGATGGGGCAGACAATGAAAAATTCTAATAAAGAATAGTCCCTGCTCTCAGAGAGCTTTCTTTCTACTGGAGGTGGGTAAAGGACAAGAGGAAAATACCTTGAGTATATTGCAAGAATAGTAACAACCTCCTCGAAGGAATGAAGGTGGGAGACGGGATGTCATAGTTCAGGACAGATGAGTGAGTTGAGTCTGGAAAGGTGTTCTGGAGCTTCGTGTCAAAGGATTTTGAATTTGCCAAGGGGAATTTGCACCTAATCTCAGATGTAATAGGGAATCATTGGAGATTTTTGAGGAGGTGTCATTCCTTGCCTGACTGGCCTTCTTCCTAAATAAACTTTGACAAATTCCTCTAGAAGTTTCTGCAGTCAAACAAAAGTACGGAGATTGCAAGTGAAAAAGCAAGGCACCACGTTAGACGTTGTAGGCAAACTAATTAATAATAATAATAACTACAATAATAATTGCATGTATATGTAGGCTTTAAAAGCTTATAAAGCACTTTTACATATGTTATCTCATTTGATCCACATAACAGCCCTGGGAGGTAGGTGCTTTAATTATCTCCATTTTGCAAATTAGGAAACTGAGGCTAAGAGAAGTTATGTGACTTACCTAGGGACACAGCTAATAAATATCTGAGGCAGGATTATGGTCTATCCTAGCCCCAAGTCCAGCCTTCTATTCAGTACACCACCTAACTGACTCAAATACTAATGAACTCAATAATGTCTCATGACGCTAATGAATAAGAGCAAAGCAAATGAAGACAGGTAAGCTTTATTCCTCTGAGACTGATTCCTGTGGTTCAGGAAAGAAAAGTCCTGAAGGTCATTGCAGACATGGATATTGCCAATCCCATTACTCTAATTTCTTTGAGGTGTTTAAAATAAGACTTATGCCTCCTTTTCCAAGTCTGGCTTGGGGATCAGGAGTGGACCAAGCAGATACCTCAGGATTCCAAAATGTAAATGCTATGTAATGTCTTCATGCTATTTCCCTTTCCTTAAATATCTTTGCTACCCACGGAGGTAACTCAAACGCTGCAGTTCTTATCTTGCAAGTAGTTGCCTGTAAGATGTATATCAATCTGACTTTAACTTTAAGCACAGAACAGAACCTTTGTTTTCAAGGAAAGATCTACTATATGTGTAGCCTCTCTTCTAATTAGCCTGAAGAATATGGGTAAAACCAAACTTTTCTCCAAAATCAATAAAAAATAGTATTTAACTGTACCGTTACTTCCCTACCATACTATACCCCCCATAGGCTATATGATTTAGAACCATAATACTCAAATGGATCTAGTTCATTTATCTTTTTGTGTCTGTCTATTAATTAATTTGTTTATTTATTTATTGCATCTATGACAACCCATGAAACAAAAAAAAAATTGGTCCTTAGAAGCCATCTTGTCCTGTCCTTCATTTTACACATTTGGTTGGTCAATAAACATTTATTACCAGCTGACTATGTGCCAGGCACTGCGCTAAGCACTGAGTACACAAAGAAATGCAAAAGACAGTCCCTAACCTCAAGGAATTTACAATCTAGTTGGGCAAGACAACACAGAAAAAGAACCTGAAAAGCAGGGGTGGTGGAGAAGGGACCTGGACACCCTCTTTAAATGAAGGTTCTGGGAGGTGCTCTCCATCTATGAAGAAACAGGTAACAAATGCAGGATCTAACTCCCAGCTGTTTTTATTCCATGTCTATTGCTTTGGGGGCAGCCAGGCGTTGGATAGAGTGCTGGGCTTGAAGTTCGGAAGATTCATCTTCCTGGGTTCAAATCTGGCCTCAGACACTTACTAGCTGTGAGACCCTGGGCAAGTCACTCAACCCTGTTGCCTCAGCTTCCTCATCTGTAAAATGATCTGAAGAAGGAAATGGCAAATCACTCCAGTACCTTTGCCAAGAAAATCCCAAATGGGGTCACAGAGAGTCATATATGACTGAAACAACGAAATGACAACTGTTGCTTTTGCCACATCATTACACCATCCCTAATTGACAGTCCTTGGATTTGAACTCAGTCTAATGCTTTTGCTAGTACTCTATTTTGTTCCTTCCTCACACATATAGTGTGTTTATTAGAAAAATAAGAGGATGAAGATATAAAGTGTCAGTCAGATGCAAAACTTCAGGTAAAAAAGGCAACCCGTTTAGAAATATTTTACCTGCAACAACTTTTAATACAATATTAAAGCCTCTAGAAAGGGCCTTACTGATCCCAGTCTAGCCTAATCCCAATTCTATTTATTTTATCAATGAGAACACTGAAGCAGAGAAAGGAGACATGCCTTGTGTAAGGTTACACGAAGTCAGTATGAGAACTAGCTTGGGTATTCTGATTTCCAGGCCAGCCTTTTCCCCACACCAACCTGTCTCCTCTGGATGAATCAATTACCTTCACTTAGAAGCCTGGCTAGCTTGATATTTGAAAGATTTATCTTGCAACCCTTCATCTAGCAAATACAAAATCATCTCATTTTGCATATCCCACTGTTCTATCCTCAACTCTGGAATGATTCCTAGTTGCTATTTCTAATGCACAGTGACACCAGACAACATTTTGGGAAAAGGAGTGAAGTGCACCCTATCGATCCAAAACTGTAAAGAGATTCTGGGCAGACAGAATGTAATTAACTGTGCTTGGACTAGGTCCAGGATGTCTACTCCTGCCAAAGACATCATAGGATCTTTTACAACAACAAGGGGTTTTATTCAAAGTTTTGTGGGGCTTTTTTTTTTGAGTTGGTGAACCTTTCGTGGAAATTAGATACAAGGTCAAAGGGGCATTTGAATTTCAAGAAGCCATATTTTGCTGACTCATTCTTTATTTGACAGGTTCATTCCAAAAGGCACATGTTGATAAATCCTCCAGCTTTTAACTTGGTGAATCCATCCTGGATGATGAAGAGTAATATCTTGGTGTAGGTGGCAAAGGCTTTAATGTAGGATCCTACTTTTCCAAAAGCACAAACAAGTATCACCTAGAATCCCTGACTTTTTTATGACTAAAGCAGAAAGCAAAAAGAGAAAGTAGCTGTCCATTGGCAGCCTTTCTGGTCATAGTAATCCTAGGCTAGCTTCTACTTGTATGTTCTACCCTATTACAATTTACCTAGGGACTGAAGATGAGAACTTAGTCCCACCTGCATAGTAGAAAGTATTTTATTCTTTTATCATGCAGTTAAGATTTCTATGCCTGTCAGCTAAATCTTCATTCAGAGGAAGACAATCTGACTGACATATTTTCACATCCATGGAGTTTCACATGAAGTCAGAGTCCAAGCAAAACGCCTCAGTTGTGAAACCACAAGAGCCAAAATCAATGAAAACTTCATCCCAAGCTCATATGTAGTGGAATCAAAAGGCTACACACAGGACTGATCTTCTGGGCTTTTTTTCTTCTTACTAACTCCTTGGGAGAGGAAGTGTTAAGTGGCCCTTACTGTCCTGCTGTGTTATTGGCTATGAGAAAAGAATGTCCTCTTTTGACTCACCACTATCTACAGTACCTTGTCTGCTGGATCTCTTAGCTTTTAAGCACATGGGAATCGATAGGGGGAAAAAAAAGTAGCTGGAGTCCCTTGTAATGTGACCAGGAAAGAAATGGCAAATAAACTTGATAAGATACATGGAAGAGGCTTTCAAATCCCAGAATGATGCAATTAGGCAAGAGAATCATGGAAATGCTTTGTGAGGAGAGTCTTTCCAATATCTCTTTACTCCCTCTTTCCCTCCCCTACTTTTAGGAAAGAAAGGAGTAGACTAGATTAGCTTTGACAGCAACAATTTCCAAACCCTCAAATCAGAAAAATGGTGTGATAAAGGATTTTCTTTTCTGATTTGTGGATAGCAATAGACACTTGACCTGTTGGTAGAGGGAACTCCTAGGTGAAGAAACTCCTTCTACCAATACAAGTTGGCACCATCTTTCTGGTGCCATATAGTGTTATAGCATTAAAGAGTTGCCTACAGCATTGATTTTGAAGTTTGGAATTGATTGCAAGACCTGGGAGGCATTGTCACAGGACCACCCAACAGGGCCTGACTTCATCAAAGATAGTGCTGTGCTCTATGAGCAAAGCAGAATTGCAAGCTAAAAAAAAAATAACATAAAATAAAAAAGAAATAAAAAATAAAAAGAAATGTGAGATGTGTATATTTAGAGATATCTCCACTCCAAATGTTTATATAGGCTATTTGTGCCCAACCTGTGGAAGAGCCTTCTGAGCTCATATTGGTCTGATTAACCACAGAAGGATATATTGTACCTTGACCCCAACATAGCGATGTCATTTTGGTCCTCTTTGAGAACAAAGTACAACAATCAGAGCACTGGCTGACAGATTATATGACTTGCCTAAAATCACATAACTAGTACAAGCAGGACTTGAACCCAGGTTTTTCTTACTCTAAGGCTACCTCTCCATCCATTATGCCTCTTCTGATTTGTAAATTTATTTATATGGCAAGTTTTACAAATGTATAAACATTAAATCCTATTGAGGTAAACATACAAAGAATTGACTTTATTGAGAGGAAAAATTTTAAAAATAATTTTATAATTATTTGAAGATATATGTATAATTCAGTTAAAAATGTTTTAATATAAATTTTTGTAGAACTAGGCTTATTGCACATCTGTTGTTGAAGTTGATGGCATATTGTTCCACCCAGTGTTTTCAGGCTTTATATCTAGAAACATGGCAGCTAATCCTTGGCACCACTATACCATGCCACATGCTTGCTACAAATAGAGCTGAAGATGTACATAATAGGAGTTCTCAATCTTTTGGAGCTTATGTATATTTTATTGTAATGCTTACTGATTTGATTCATTGCTACTATTTGTTCAAATATTGGGGTTTTTCAAGACATTCCAATGGCTTATGAAGACAATTAGAATATTTTAAAATGAGGAATATGGTCATTGTAAGATTAGCCTTTGTAAATAGTCACTAGCCTGATTGCTCCAATCAATTAAGAATTTATTCCGGGTAGGTAGAAATAATAAATGTTAATTTGCTTTATTTTACTCTGTATGCTCCTTATAGGAAAAATAGATGCGCTAATCAAAGGAAAAATTGGGGCTGGTAACATAAATGTTGTAGCTTCACTTAGTGACCTCTTGAGCAGTGAGGTTTGAGGTTTTTTCTTACACTTACTAGATGTGTGACTGTAGGCAAGTCACTTAACCCCTCTGATACTCAATGACTTAGAAAACATCAATCCCAACCCTTTCATTTTACCAAAGGAAACTGAGGCCAGAAAAGTTATGTACTTTTCAGTCAAACTGGTCTTTGTCCTTAAAGCACTTCTCTGTTTATCTGACTCTTACTCTTGGTTTCGCTCCTTTTATTTCCTTTGAAACAATCTTCATTAAAACGAGCCAGGCCTCCTGAAAGCACAGAAATGACTTGTGAAATCTGCCTATCCCTCATTTTACTTGCCATATCAAATAGAACCTCACCCTGTTATTATTATTTTTGTTGTTGTTGTTGTTGTTGTTGTTGGAAGAGAAATTGGAGTAGTTTGCATTTCCTTTTCCAGCTCATTTTACAGATGAGAAAACTGAGGCAAACAAGATTACACGACTTGCCCAGGGTCACGTAGCTAGTGTCTGAGGCCAGATTTGAACCCAAGAAGTTCAGTCTTCCTGATTCCAAGCCCAGTGCTCTATCCACTGCCCCGCCACCCGGAATAAAAATGCATGCCAAATCTGGGAAAAGGAGAGGGTCCATACAAATCCAGACCGGCCGATGCCAGTCTGTTCCACATCGTTCGGGGGAAACCCTTGCACCCAGTTATAGACTGTGTTCAGATGGGGAAGAACAGGCAGAATGGCCAGAGGAGGCTCGTCTTTGTGTACAATCTGAGTGGTGGTGTATTACGTTTTAAAGAGATTGAAAAAACCGTAATTGGATGTGAGGGTTCTTTTTATCCTCACCCCTCTTTAGGCAGAGGAAGCAAAGCTATCTAGTTAGCTAAGTGATTTGTGGTAATATGAGCTCCTGCCAAGCCATCAGGAGACTTTCTGATTGGTTGGGGGTGAGTCTGGAATTGAATGTCAATCTGAAAAAATGAAAAAATGTTTGATCTAGGATGCCCTGCAATTTGCTAAGTTCTATGAAAAATAGAGAGAAAGTATAATATATGTCTTTTCTTCAAAGAACTTACAATCTACATTGGGGGTCAAGCAGGGATGTGCCGTAGCCAGTTCAAACTAGCTGGTGAGAATTTTTGTCGTTTTCTGTGTGAGCATTTATATCTTAGAAATCAGTTGTGTGTTGATAGTCTAGATTTAAGAAGGTAATGGAGAAAATGTTAATAATTCAGATTAAACTAAAAAATGTCAAGCTTTTTGGAGAGCCAGTTGTTAAACATTTACCAGCATATCCCTGGTCAAGACTTGGACATACACAAAACAATTAAAGAATGTAAGACAGCATCTCTTGGATTGGAATCAGGAGGATGCCTGGTGGCAAAGAGTTGGTCAAATAACAAAAAAAAAAAAGCTTCTAATGAATTTTATAATGTGTTGGTGGGAAGTAGAAGGGGACCCAGATGGAGTAAGGTCAAATCTGAACATTGGATACAGAATCAGAAGACCTGGGTTTGAGTCTCAACTCCACCAGCGGCTTTCTGTGTGACCTTTGGCAAATCACTTCACCTTGAGCATGTATACTGACCCTACCTTTCTGTGAGGAAGAGTGCTTTATAAACTGTAAGGTGCCACATAAATGTAAGTTACTATTGTTATTAATAATAAATTAAATTAATTAAATTAATTAATTATTAATTAAATGTTAACTATTATTATTAATAGTTGCCAGGAACTAGGAATCCTCCCAATCAGGCAATATCCTCTACTAACACACATTGCACCTTCTCTGCAATCTTAGTTGCCTTAGTTACCTAGAGCACTGAGAAATTAAGTAACTTACCCAAGATCACACAGCCAATATGCGTTATATGCAGGACTTGAAGCAGGTCTTGCCAAATCCAAGGTAAACTCTCTATCTCCTATAATATGAAGTTTCTCAGTATTTTTATTACTAACATTAAGTGCCAACCCCACAGAAAAGTGCACGATTTAGAGCTGTAGTTAAATATGTACAAGGCGCTTGTACATGGCAACCCTAAATGCTTACCCTTTGCAGGAAAGAAGAGGTCAGAAAGGGACATGGAACTGTAAGGTAATTCCAAGAATATCTTCAGAGGGGGCAGCTAAGTGACGCATTGGATACAGCACCGGTTCTGAAGTCAGAAGGAGGCCTGGATCACATAACACTCACTAGCTGTTTAACTCTAGGCAAGTCACTTAATCCCAATTACCTCACCAAAAAAATAAATAAATAAATAAAATAGGTTTAGGGGCAGCTAGGCAGTACAGTGGATAGAGCACCAGCCCTGAAGTCAGGAGGACCTGAATTCTAATCTGGCCTCAGACCAAACACTTGACACTTACTAGCTGTGTGACCCTGGGCAAGTCACTTAATCCCAATCTTCAGAGGACTGATATCATAAGTACATTTTGGCAGCCCAGTAAAAAAAAAAAGTGTGATCACCATGTTACTCCTGCCTTAAAGTTGAAAGCAAAGGAGACAATTTATCATCATTTGTTTGCATCAGATCATTCAGGCTGGCTATGTTAATCCTGCAGTTTGGATGCTGGAAAATGGAAGGCACTCCTTCTGTTCTCCATCCTGCTCTTAGGGAGACAACAAGTAGGGATAAACTAGGGCATGCTGGTTTTCATGTCAGGCATCCTCAGGGAACTCTGGGCAAGCACTGATGAGCAGTAGCTAATTGAAGGAGGAAGGTTCCAGGGGTTCTTGTAATCCAACACACAATCAATTGATAATTTTGTGGCATAGACTCTTAAAACTATAGAAATCCAGAGAAGGGAAAAATTAGTGTGGGTCAGGGCACCTGGAGAAGGTGAGGCTTGAGCTAAACCCTGGAAGATGAGTAGGGCTTAGAAAGAGGAGACAGGGGGAGGCATTCTAGGCAGGTGTTTTCTGTGATTGTTTGCAGTTGCCAGTGAAGGGCCATGATGCTATACTTTACAATAAACAGTACAGAACCTGGGGCAAAGGAATAGACATGCCAAATTTAGTATCCCCGTTAGCCAGGATCCTGGGTAGTCATCCCTTCTGCCTTTTCATACCTTCCTTCTTCAGAACATTCCTGCTGAATTATACTCCCTTGTAGAATTCTTCCCCTGCCCTATGAAATCAAAAGGCAGACTTTGGAATGATTCCTAATGTTTTGATTCCAGGTGGACACGTGCCCAAACTTTGCACATTAAACATGTGCCTATTCAGAGGAAAATAAATTGGCTCAAAGACTGAACTCTGCCCTCTGATTCATGCCTAGTTTCTTACTGAATTCCATAGGAACCTCATATTCTTGTCCAAAGGCAGAATTTGGCATAGTATCTTCACATATCATTCACATTGGAAGCAGCTTCTGGCACATGATCTAACTCAATCATATCCTTCATTGCGGGATGGGGCTTCCCTATCCTTAAGTCATCTCCAACCAAATTCATCATCTTACCTGCCCAAACCAGCTTGCTTCCAAGCATCCTCATTTCAGTTGATGGCAGCCACCATTTTCTGGGTCCCTCAGACTCCAAACTACCTTAGAATCATCTAACACCTCTCACTCTCCTTCCTGTCCCAAATCCAACCACTAAGCCTTATTATTTCTTTCTCAGATTTATCCTATTTCTACAACCCCAGACTCAGCCCTTGCCACAACTAGATTGTTCCAGAGTAATCCTAACTCTACTACCTCCTTCTTGAATCCATAAAATAGAATCATAGAATATTAGAGCTGGAAAAGACCATAGAAATCATGCAATATGATTGCCTCTTTTCCTCAGAGGCCCAGAGGAGTTAAATGACTTGCACAATATGACAAAAGTCAAGTCAACAAACAGTTATTAAGTGATTCTTGTATGTCAGGAACTGTGCTGAGCACTGGGGATAAAAATACAAGCAAAAAGAGAAATAGTCCCTGTCTTCAAGAAGTTTACATTCTAATGAGGCAAGACAACATGTAAGAGAGCTGAAAAGGGGCATTGGAAAGGAGGTTCCCATGGGGGTATGGTGGTGAAGTCTTGGTGGAAACAGAAAGTGAGCTGTTGCCACCACTCTGCTCTTAAAAGTCCAGCTTGTGATGGTCACTTCTAAAAAACTGCTTTCAGGACTATGCATTTTTGTTATAAGATTTCGTCACTGGGGGAATGGAAATAAAATAATTGTCTTATTAGTGGAAAAATGAGATGTATTTTTTGAAAAAATGCTTTAGCAAGAGTGGCTTTTAGTTGGTGACTGTATGCCACCAGTGAATAGATACGTCTTTCTTACCTCAAAACTCACATGAGAAAACAGAGTCTGGGGAAGGTAAAGGGGGGCAGAAAGTACTTTCTTTCTTCTGAGGCCCAGTAAAATTTACCACTAGCTGTTAAATAAATATTTTTAATAATTTACTGAAGGAGAAAAATGTAGTAAAATGTGTTGAATGTCACTTTTTAAAACACTGTGTTGCTACTACGTAGAATTTAAGCACCATGAGGGCAAGGAGTATTGTATTTTGTATTTGTTTCCCCAGTGCCTAGTATAGTGACTTGCACATAGTAGGCACTTAATCAATCCTTGTTGATTAATTAATATTAGCTCTTAAGCAAAAGCCTTACAGACTTTATTCCTAAGGAGCTAGCTTTCCCATTGTATCCTTAGGTCTCTTGATATTGCAACAAAGGCTGACACAACCTATTTCTCTTCTTCCATGCAAGATTTCCACCTCTGAGTAACCATACATGCTATTGTTAGTGCTTAAGGCCACATCTCCCCCTTTGGTTCACCAAATTTTACCCTTCCATAAGAGAAGGAATTTTTATATCTAAGGCAAGTATCACAAACCATACCTGGGTCAAGTAGGCTAAGTCTTAGGATTGGAGGAGGGGGTTGGGGAAGGAGAAAGATGAGGCAGAGTGGAGGAAGAGCTAATCATAACCTCATGTGCCAGCCCTTATGAGGACTCCATGAAGGACCAATGATGGCTTCCCTTGAACTTCTTACATACTTGTGGGAGAGTGTGTCCTTGGGAGTTTTTTCAGGATAGTGCCCTTGTAGGATTCTTTGGTGGGAGGAGTAAGAGTATTTGGTACAAGTTCTTACTAACCACCTTAGCAAATATTTACTTTTATACTCTAATTAAGTCAGCCTGGCTTATTGATATCAACTGATAACCAAATGGGAGTGCGCTTGTAAGAGCTTGTGAACAATAATATTAGGAAACCACCACCTCAACCACTAATGATTATCCCTAGAGCCTTGAGGGGAGAAGTAGTAGCAGCTCTATGGGAAACCATAAGGCAATTTATGGGGAAGTCGAGTGACCCCAAAGCCTGCACTGCAATAGTTTTGCTTTATCTCTGTCAGGTCTTACCATTTTCCCTTCTACTCCTAGCATGAATACTTTCACTTTCTCCTTCATTCTCTTTTGGTTATCTTTAGCATTTATAGCAAGCCTCAGTTCATTTTGGACTATAACTTTGCTAAAGCTATTTGCATTGGATTGTTCCACTCTTTTGTGTTTGCCTTCAGTTACCTGCTTGTTTCCATCTCTCAAAATCAATGTCGTTGGGTTCCCTTTACAGCTATATCACTCTCTTTAGACATATTCCTCTTTTCTTCCTCATCAGTTGCAACTATATTGCTAGAACTTTTTTTCTTGAAATTCTCCCATTCCTCTTGAGTCAATTCATTCTTTATCTGAAGTCCTTGAAAACTTTTTTTTCCCAAAGTCCAGTGTCCATATTAACCTATTCCCAAACTTCCCCTTCTTTATCATGAGCTCTAAGGTGACATAGCACTGCCTTCCAAGGTTTTCATCATCTCCAGTTCAATGATATTTGTAACTTTAATACTTGTTTGTAGTTTGCTAGTTATGAGTGAAAACATGTGTTTCTGTCAGGTGATAATATGATATGCTTGCCCTGGTTCACCTATGCCATTATGGGCTCTTGTTCAGCCAATACCATGACTTTCTTTATATCTAACCAACATAGTAACCATAGTGCTTTTCACAAAAGGCACAGTAATAGACACATGAAAGCTACTGACTATAATATTTGGGGAGGGGGAGAATGTAACTAGAAATATAAACAATGAATACATTTTATGCAATGTAAAGACAATTATTTAAGAGAAACTAATTAGGAAACCTGGTTATGGCTGTTTCTCAATGGTGAGACCTATTTGAAAGTGGATCCTCTTTCAAACCGGTCATTGTTCCTTCACTGTCAATAAAAGGATTATGTTCTTTGGTTCTGTGTTTTTGTTTTTAACAGTACTGTCATTGACTTTTAAAATGCTTTCTTGAGTATTTCCATACAGGCTTAGCTGATTGGTAATACAGAATCACTGTGATCCAAGGTCTTAAAGTGAAGTACTGGCTGTTATTTTAAAGGAACATCATTTGACAGGAAAAACTAGGAAGTTTTTCTTCTTCTGTCTTGTAGAAGAATGGGATTTTTTTCTTGACAAAAAAAATTCATTGTTTTGAAATGTTGTAAAATGCGTGGAATTAAACTTACTATTTCAATGTTTTTTCCCCTAGAAGCAGACTATTTGATTGCATGTTTCTCTTTTACTATTAGGTAAAAAGTTTCTGGGTCAGATATAAATTTTGGCAGATCCACGACAAATCCTCCATAATTACTAAGAACACTTTCTCTTGTGCTGACTTTGACTTTGGGCCTGCTAGTGATTGTCAGTTTTCCTTTTTTCCTTTCTTTTTTGATGATATCTTCAAAACAGTAAATTTTTAATGAAAAATTTCTAATGTGTTCCCTAGGTAAGTAAAAGATAACATAAAACTTTAATCTGGTGGCTAAAGGCTCAGAATACAAGCAAGATTACCTGCACCTATCACCATGTCAACTTTTTCCCAATCAAGTTATTTTGTCATGTCATGCTAATAACCAATATGTGTACAATGAATTAGACTAGTCCCATGGTCAGCTTGGTTTGACAGATTTTCTTCCTACTTGATTTGATAACTTTTGTCAGATGACAATAAATTGGGAATGAGATGTTATGAGACCTCCCCTTCTCTAGAGGGTATACTTCTTCCATTCTAATCCACCCTCAGGAAACTCTGGGAGCTGGCTTCTAACCCAAGGAGCATCCTTGAATTGGCTGCCAAACCAGAAACTGCTGCTGCTTCTCCTAGGTACAGCACCCTACACCATTTAGTTTTTTCTACTCAGTGTACAATTACAAGAAGATATGCTAACACTCTACTCTCTAGAGTCAATCTCTTAATTCTTCTTTGCCTCAGGTTTTTAAGCTGTAAAATGGGATTTTATATGGAAATTCCGCCCATTTCCATTATCTGGTAATTGTTGAAATTGGTCAATGGATACAGAGTGGAATCTCAGTGACAATGCTGGGCTACAGATGTATACTTGTATGTTATATACCTCTCCATCAGGGGAAGCATGGCTATTAATAAGAATCTATTTTGGATAATAACTGATACATAAATCCAAATTGTTCCTGGGCTTTTGTTTAAAAAATTATATGAAGATATGAGTAAAATATGTGTATACACTTATGCGTATATAAAGGGTTTAGATAAACAAGATGATGGTCTGGCAATGAAGTACAGTAACCAAATTTAAATAGCTAGAGTCAATGTGTGTGTTCTGATATAGATAGGCAGACAGACAGACACATAGATAGACACCTATGTGTCTATCTATGTGTGTGTTCTATGTGTCTATATGTGTGCACTGATATATGTGCATGTTGTGTGTATATGTATATGTGTATATGTATATGCTTGTGTATATCAGAGCACACACACAAACTCTGGCCACTCAAATTTGGTTACTGTCCTTCACTGCCATTCTGTCTCCTATTTATCTAAACTCTTGATTATCCAAAATTATTCTTGACATCATATTAATTTTAGATAATTTGGGGTTATATTCTACAGACAGAAAGAGAAATACACATTTTCTAACATAATACCATAGTAATTAAATTTGTAAAAGCAGCTTCATGAGAAAGAATTTTGACAACTCCAAATGCCATCTACCAAGGCTACTCATCAACATATGCTCAGACATGGACAAAGAATAGAGGTGCCAATAACTATGTGAAAGATGGATCTGAGAATCAGCATTTGGAATTTACATGAAATTATTCCCAATAAATGTCTGTTTCCAGAAGTGACTTTCCCAACAGTGGGCAACAGTGCAAAACAGTATTAGCATTTACCATAAGGAAATCCACACCTACTGGTGCCAAAGAGTTAAATGCCGAGCTACAAACCATTGTTTTGTTTCAGTGCCCTTTATAATAACAGAATGGGAGCACTGAATAGAGCTGCCAAATAGAGTTTAAGGCAGAGATGCTACTTTTCCTTTCAATTTTTTTTTAAACACGAAAATGCATGGGAACCACTGATTCACAAATTTTCATAACAGAACAAATTACAAAACTTGGAGAAATATGCAAGGTGTGGATACTCTTCCAGACTATAGGTTGAATGCCAGATGGTGAATCAAGCCATCCAACCTTAGATGGTCACTTAAACTCTCAATATTTTTCAAATGATAAAGCTATATAAAGGGAATAGTAATTCATGCCTTTACCTTCACACAATAAATAAAAGCAGATCACAGGATTTAGAGCTGGAAAAGATCTTCAAAGCTCATCTAATACAAACCCTTCATTTTAAAGCTAGGAAGTGGTGGGAAACCATTGAAACCATTTCTTCTAATTCTAAAGTCAAATTCTCTTTCCAACATACTACTCTGTCCTAGAAATGTATGTGTCAATTACTTAAGAACAGAAAGTATCTATGGAAACTCAAGGGACTTTGTGATTAATTTCTCAGTGCCTCAATCCACCCATCTCTAAAATGAAAGTGATAATATTTGGCTTCTATTCTGCAGAGCTATTGTGGAGAGCAATGGCTCACGGGTCAGAAGGCACATTCCACTTTTTTAAAGGATGTCCCCTATATAGTCCCAAAGTCTTATTTGTGTTACCTCTGTCTTAGTTCACCAAGCACATTCTTAGATCTTCAGGGGGGTTTGTTCAGGTTGAATTTTAAAACAGAAACTTTTCAATTTCTTCAACATAATCTATTGGCCAGTGTAATCTCATCCCCAATACGGGGAAAGCAGGCTACTTGTGTTGTCAAGTTTCTCCTGTGAATTTTTTGCAACCTTGAGTGAGGTACTTTGTACATTTTTCTGTACCTCAGTTTCCTCATCCCTGCTTGCTTCTCAAAGAAATCACTTTGGTTCATTGCTGATCAACACTCTGGGTTCCAGGGAGAGATATTCCCACATTCTGTAACTCGATTTTTAATAGGTGTTTGAAGTTGCCATGATGTGAATCTAATCTCAGTAAGCAGAAGGTTAAGAACAAGAGAGGAGAAAGCCAGCCTGGCGCCACCACTCCTTGCCAGCTTGTGCACATGTATCAAAAATTACATTTTGCATAAGTGGTTTTTATTCAGATGATTATTTAGCAATAACCTCTCTAGAATAGCACCCCCCTCAGAGGCATAATTGATAAGTGCCCACTTTGGTATGCAAGAAAAAAATGTAAATCACAAACAAATCCTAGAATTTGTAAGGAAACATATATCATACTTTTTCTTACAGAAATGCATACATATTGCTTGGCAAAAAGGTAAAATCATTTCCTTTCTCCATAAATATAATCATTTTAGGTTTGTTAATTCATTAGCATCCTCTCCTTCCTCTACCCCAGAGTCACCACTCCTTTTTCTAGCTGATTACAACTCTTTTTTGTCTTTGAATGGCCAAGACCCAAAATGTTTATCATCTTGAGGCCGACCCTCCTGCCAGGTCAACTCAGTTCCTTTTCCTACTATCCACTTCTTTTACGGTGGGAGCTAAGGATAGACAGGAACAAGTATCTATGATAGGGGTGGAGCATGTGATGAGATCTTTCTGCCTGCAGACTCCAGCAGGTCTTCTCCAAGGTAGATAGACTTAAAGTACAGGCCCAGGGACAGTCTGTGAGTTTGTCATCTGAGTAATAGACTAACAAAGTTTGAAGAAGCTTGTCACCAGCAGGTTGGCCTCAAGATGATAAATATCTTGGGTCTTGGCCATTCATAAAGACAAAAAAAGAGTTGTAATTTGCTAGAAAAAGGAGTGGTGACCCTGGGGGAGAGGAAGAGGAGAAGGTGGTCTTGCCCTCATCTTGCACAAGAGAATGGAAGGGGCACTAACATCAGTGAAAAGTTAGATCCTTGAGACAAAAACTAAGTATAAAATATGGCACTCCTTTAAAAGGAGTATTCAAATTAAATATTATTCTTAGCTTTGAAGATTTTATTTTTCTCAACATAAAAAATATGGCAATGGGAAAGACTGGAACATGATACATTTCCCTTCCCTTTACAATATATATTATATCCAGCCTCCATTTGGATAATCAATTTTATTATGCATAGTGGCCACTCTAATGTATATTACTATGTTCTTCTTTAAACAAGAAAGCCAAAATTATTAATATTACTATTATATTTTCAAAGGAATCAAAACCCTCAAAGAATATTTGCAAATAGATGACAGTAGCTATTACATATGATGTATATTTCAGGAGAAATTCATTTCCAAAGACATGCTAAAATACATGCTGCCTACAGTTGTGAAATGAAATGGAGAGTCAAATAATAATGCAAACAATACATTAAAAAAGGCAAAGTGTCTTAGTGAAAGATCAAGTCAACAAACATTTATCACACATTCACCATGTGCCAGGTACTGTGTTAAGGACTGAGTCTTGGATTTTTAATAAGAGAACCTGGGTTAGAATCTAGGTCTGCTGCTAATTACTGCTTGTGTGACTCAGTAATTTGCTTTGTCTCTTTAGACATCAGTTTCCTCATCTGTAAAATGAAGGAGGCTAAATTGGCTAGTCTCTAAGATCCTTTCTGACTATTAAATCTAATGAGAAATCGGGAAACAAAACTACCCTAGTTAGAGGCTCTGTGGAATCCCAGTAATTATAATAACTGCTATTTATTTAGTGATTTACATTTACAAAGTACAGATATTAATTTTATACTTAAGCAAAACATATACATTATGTCCTTTGATTCTTAAAACATAGGCAAACTATGTATTTTTATCCTTACTTATTTCTTTGGACTGAACCCATATTTCATTGGTAGAAGGAATTCTTGGTAAACACACTCCCTCTGCCAATGTAAATCAACACCTTTTCTGCTACTTATGGTCTTATAGCATTGCCTGATATATTGAGAATTCAAGTGACTTACCCAGGGTCATATTTACAGAATGGTTCAGAGACAGGACTCAAATCCAAATCTTTCTGAGCTTCTCTATCCACTAGGTTAGCAGGTCTCAAAAGTGTGGTCTGGGAATCCCTAGTGGTCCCTGAGATGCTTTCAGGGGGCCCATTACGTCAAAGCTATTTTCATGATAATACTGATGTGTTAATTTCTAGTGTCATAAATTTGGACGGATACAACTCACCTAAAAAAGCTATATGCAGATGGGGGTGGAAATGGCAGAAGAGGATCAATAATTTTTAAGCATGTCAAGAGATCCTGAAATCAAAAAAGTTTGAGAACCACTACACTAAGCTATGATGCCTCTCTCCCTATATAATAGAGGGGAGGAAAGAATTTATTCCCTCTGTAACCCTTCCCCCCCAGCCCAGTTGACACAGGGACAGAAAATATCCAAGGTAATGAGGTATTAATGTGTTAACAAGGTGCTAACACTCAGACATTCTCTAAGAAAGTGAATACTTTTATTTGATGGAATTTCAAAGGAACATCTGGAGGACTGGCTAAACAGAAAACCAGCCTTGCCTTTGAGGGACATTCAAAGACTTAGTTGCTTTCTTCAGTGTCTGTCACGGAGTGTGTCTCTGCTCCCTTCTAGATGCGTGTCTATTACTGAGGTTAAGCAGTTCTGCTTAAAAGATATAGGCTATGGGGACTGAGGGAGGTTTCCAAATTTGTCCAAGGCTTAGCTATATTGTTGTATCCATTTAAAGCCTTGCTGTATCCAATTTTTGTATTTCTAATGAAATTACTGTCTTTAGTTCCTTCAGAAAGAGGCTTTCACACTTCATAAAAGGATCACTGGGTGTTAATACCTTGATAACACATGAACATTTTTTTTTCATTTATATTATCTATTCTTCATTTTCTGTGACTAGTATAACTATGGGATGGGGGAGGATTTCTTATCCTTTTACCTTATGCCCATTTTAAAGATGAGAAAAAGGAAGCTTAGCAGCTTAGATGATGATTGTGGTCACACAGTTAATAAATGGGGTAGCCAGGACTCAAAACCCAGGTTTTCTGACTCCAAAGCCACTTTCTACTATATTTCACTGCCTTCTATTATTGCCTCTATTTTTTTACTTCAATTCCTCCATTTAATGAGAACTTGACTTGTGTAGACATTAAGAATAAATCCAGATCACCTCACTCACTGTCCAGTATAAGAGACATTTCTTTCTTTTAGTTCCCTCATGTCAGACTGATTTCTTTGAGCTTCTTAGGCATCCCTTTTTCTTCAAGATAAAAATGTTTCTTTCAAGTACTTTATGACCTATGCAATAAGAGGCTGCTCTGAGAAAGAGGGAGAATTATAGCAGAGGGTTCTGAAAGTACAGATGGCTTGGCCCTAGCCAGTCATTTGATTAGTTAGTTACTTGTCCCTGTTCACCAGAATAGATTACTCACTTGCCGATTACTTGGGAAGACCTGCTGTGGTGTTTTGAAAAGACCCTGAGCTGGAAAGAAGAACACCAATGGATAGCAGTATGTATTTCAACAGAGTACTTTTGGAGGACTCCAGCAAACCACATGCTGCATTTCAGGAATTCTTTATTCTTGATCGCTTCCACCAAAATATTTGTTAGCACAGCACAGATAGCAGCAGAGAGGAAAGTTAAGCTGGAAGAATCACAGATGGGACAACGCCCCAGGTGTTTCTGCTAAATTAAGCATGTTATTTTAAGCAGAAGGAAAACTAGGAATAGTGTTGGTGTATCCAAACTGGTCAAAATGCTGCTGCTGTTGTGAAGAAATGGAAGAGGAGGAGCCATTTAGGACTCAAGGGTTCAGCTCAGTGACACAGTTACAGCTTTCTGGCTCTCCTGGACTTTTTCTTTGCCCTTGGGTGGGTGTGTGCATGTGTGTGTGTGTGTGTGTGTGTGTGTGTGTGTGTGTGTGTGCATGCACACATGTGATACCAATTACCTGGTCTTCTGAGACCTTTGGTTTATGTAAGTGAGTTAATGATTGTATTGTGCTTTGAGTGTCCAAAGCATGAACCCAGTTTACACCATCAGGGGAGCTGGTCTGCTTAGTTCAATTCAACAAACATTTCTTAAGCACTGTCTCCTTCCATCTAAAAGCTGGAGTTATAAAGGCAAAAACCAAACAGCCTGAAGGAGATTACATTCTGCTGAGAGGGATCAACATGTATACAGATAAATAAATAGAAAGAATATACTATATTTTGGTAGGGAAACAACTAACTGAAAGGATCCAGAAAGGTCCCATGTAGGAGATGGGGCTAGAGCTGTTAATCAATGGACAAGTATTTATTAAGTACCTACTTCACAGGGTTGCTATGAGTATCAAATGAAATATTAATTGTAAACTGCATATAGAAAGATCCTATAGTAATATTAGCTATTATTACTACCTCCTGTATGCTCTATACATTGTACTAAGCTCTAGTAAAAAGAATCAAAGAAACCCCTGTACAGAGAGTTTACATTCTAATGGAAAAAACAAGTACATACATAAATATATTCAGGGTAAATATAAAGTTAATAAATATAAATATGTGCAAGGTAGTTTGGGAGAGAACATACTTGCAGTTGTGACATGAAGAAATGCTTCAAATAGAAGGTGGTGTTTGAAGTATGGCATCTTCAAGGAAAAGGGGGATCCTATGAGGCAGAAGAAAGGAAGCAATTGATTCCAGGTAAGTGGAAATGAGCAAGACAGAGAGACTAGAGAGAGTGTCATGTGTGAGGAACAAAGAGGACAAGTTTTTTTGAATCATAGAGAGTGGGAGTGGAATAATATACAATGAGGTCATGTAAGTTAAGGCCAGGATGTGTAGGCTTTAAAAGCTAAGCAGAGGAGATTACATTTATCCCAGAGGCAATAGGGAACCCAATAGAGTTGCTTCAGTAGGGGAGTCATATGTCAGATTTGTGCTTAAAGAAATTACTCTGACAGCAATGTGGAGAATAGACTGGACTGGAGAGACTTAAGACCAAGAGGCCAATTGGGAGGCCACTGCAATAATCTAGGAAAGAGATGGTTAGGGTCAGAACTAGTGCAGTTGTTGTGTGAGTGGATAAAAGTCATGACTTAGAGATGTTATAAAGCTATTAATGGGGAAAATATATTGGTTACATAGATATAAGGGTTAGGGAGAGTAAGAAACTGAGGAAAATGATGAGACTGTGAACCTAGGAGACTAGAAGGATTATGGTACTTTTGACAGAAATCTGGAAATTTCAAAGAGATTTTGGTGGGGGTGAGGAGAATAGTAATTTCAGTTTTGAAAATGTTGAATTTGAGATGTCTCCAAGACATCTGATATATCCAGTGGGCAGTGGGTAATATGGGACTGAAGCTCAAGGGAAACACTAGGGGTAAATGTATAGATCTGTTAGTTATCTGCCTAGAGATGATAGTTAAATCCATTAGGTCACCAAGAGAGTGTGTAGAAAGATAAAAGAATAGGACCCTAGACAGAGCTTTGGGGCACACCTACAGTTAAGAGACATGATATAAATTATGAAGCAACAAAAGAAACTGAGAAGAATGGCCTCAGATCCTTACTAGCTGTGTGACCCTGGACAAGTTATTTAACCTTGCTGAAAGAAAGAAAGAAAGAAAGAAAGAAAGAAAGAAAGAAAGAAAGAA
>NW_020954559.1:36905792-36927017 GCF_900497805.2 Vombatus ursinus
GAAAGAAAGAAAGAAAGAAAGAAAGAAAGAAAGAAAGAAAGAAAGAAGAAAGAAAGAAAAAGAAAGAAAGAAAGAAAGAAGAAAGAAAGAAAGAAAGGAAGGAAGGAAGAAAGAAAGAAAAAGAAAGGAAGGAAGGAAGAAAGGAAGGAAGAAAAAATGAAAGAAAGAAATCCATTGCATTTAACAGTTAAAAGATTGTTGGTAACTGGTTTCATTTAAGTGATGCGGTAAGAAGCTAGAGAGAACAAGATTGAGTCAGAGAAAAAGAAATAGAGGCATCAATGGAGACTCTTTTTGGGGAGCTTGTTTTGTTTGTTTTTTTTTTCAGGGAGTGTGGCTGCGAAAGGGAGGAAAGATATAGGACAATAACTTACAGAGATGGTAGAGTGTAGTGAAGGTTTCATTTGTTTGTTTTAAAAGTGGTATGGACTCGAGCATATATGGACACAATTGGGAAGGAACTGGTAGTTAGGGAAACGTTGAAGATTTGGGGAAGGAAAAGTGGGGGATGATCTTTTGGACAACATAGGTGGGGATGGGATAAAGTGCATATGTAGAAGAGCTGGCCTTAGCAAAGGGGAGGAAGAGAAGAGAATGAAGGTGTGATATCAAGGCATTTTGAAATGAAGAAAATGGGAGAAGAGGGAGTTCATGACAAATGGTTTCAATTTTGTAAATGAAGTAAAAGGCAGGATCATTAGCTAAAGGGGAAAGGTAGGGAAAGCTTTTGGAGGCTTGAGAAAGGAAGAGAAGATATGGAACAGTTTCTGTAGGGGACTGAG
This sequence comes from Vombatus ursinus, assembly GCF_900497805.2. Classification (NCBI taxonomy): domain Eukaryota; kingdom Metazoa; phylum Chordata; class Mammalia; order Diprotodontia; family Vombatidae; genus Vombatus; species Vombatus ursinus. The sequence goes on from NW_020954559.1 coordinate 36,906,575, forward strand.
ATAGGTAATCAAAGAGGGCTGAATACAAGGACTGTCTTGTGACAGTGAAGACCCAACTGAGGCTAGTTAACATAAATTTGTAATCTACCCAGTCCGCACTGTTGTGAGACTTCCTTCATCTTCATTCGACATCTGAAGAGGAGGAGCAAAGGAAGTAGATGATGATAATAATTCAAGGCTGAAGTTTGAAAAAAAAATCATTGATAGGACATGGCAACAGAGAACAGAATAGTTAAAATGTCTTAACTGATGGGTTGAGATTAGAGAGGGGACAAAGTGAAGTCAGAGTAGGGGTAATGGCTTGAATAGTTCTTGATGAGGGTAAGGAGGGATAAGGCATAGGGAGAAGTGTAATGGTAAAGTGTTAGGGTTTTGAAAGGAACTAAGGATTTCAAAAAGCAGAGTTAAGGAAAAAAGTTTTCCAAGTATAGAAGACAGAATTACAAATGCACAGGGGTGGGAGACGGAACATCATGTAGGAAGAACAGCTTGTAGCTTCATTTAGAATGTAGTGTACTTGAAGTTGAGTTATTATGAATCAGTTGGGAAATTGAAACTGTGAAGGGCTTTATATGACCAGTTTGTAATGCTTCTATATCTTAGCAGCAACCCTCAGAGTGTGCACTGGCTAAAACCATTTCCCTTCCTTAAGAAGTCTAGCCTCATGGGGCTAGGAGTGTGACAAAAGCTATAAACTAACTCTGTTCTTTCACTTTCATTTACAAGTGAATGTTCACTTGAGAAAAATGTTTGAGGTTCATACCCTTCATACCTGCATGAGTATAAACTTAATCCCTATGCCACTCTTGCAGGATAAAGCACCTATTATTTAATAGGGTTATGTAGCAGCTGTCTATTCATGTCACCAAAATATAGTATTAGTTTCACAACAGCAACAACAAAAGATATAATCAGTTTTCAGGTGAAATAATCAAAAGTATCTTTGCCATAAAGAAAACAGCCAGGATCAAGGTTATTCCATCAGCCCAGTGCATGGCCTCATTTGAGGATTACCAGAGCCCAAACTAATTGGTATTTGTCCCAGTTTCACAGAAATTATTTATCACTCCCCAAATCATCCAACAAATGGTAAGAAAGCCAATGTCCTTAGTTGGAGAGCTTAAGAATACTCACTATAGATTACAGTACATTTCACCAGAGTCCAATAAGCTATATAAAAAGGAGTTACTAATAATTTGTGTTAGGAAAACACCACAATGCTGTTTAAAATATTTCCAAAGTGGGAATGGGGAGAATTTCATAGGGACCCAACATTAGAGCCAGGAAGTTCTTCATTCGTTTCAGTAGTGTCTAACTCTTTGTGGCCCCATTTGGGTTTTTCTTGGCAAAGATACTAGAGTAGTTTGTCATTTTCTTCTCCAGCTCATTTTACAGATGAGGAACTGAAGTAAACAGAATTAAGTGACTTGCCCAGGGTCACACAGCTCCTAAGTGTCTGAGGCCGGATTTAAACTCAGGAAGATGAATCTCCTTCGTTCCCAGGCCAGTGACTATCCATTGTGCCACCAAGCTACCCAGGAAGCCTGGAAGACTATGTTTAATTCCTAACTCTCTTAAGCACATCTTGAGGATTATAAATATTATGGCAAGTGCTGAATTGCATCGGGAAAGGGAGTTCCCTGCCAGTGAAATCATATATCCAATTCAAAACACACACAAGTGCACACACCTACACATGCACAAACATATAATATTTCTACATTTATATCTATATCTATATGCACAAGCGTGTACACACACACACATACAGACACACATCTAGTATCATATTCCCCCTGAAATGAGATAATTGCCTTTAGGGTCATAGGATTTAAAGCTAGAAAGGAGTCCTAGAAATCATCTAGTCTAATGCTCTCATTTTATAGATGAGAACTAGAGGTTAAGTGACTTATCCAAGGTCTCACAGATCTAGACCAGAATTAATTAGAATTCAAACCCGGGTACTCTGACTCCAAAGCTTCTTTTTAATTATAACAAATTGTTCTCATTCATTCAGACCAGTCAAGAAATATTTATGAAGAACATACTGAGTGTACAGTACTGTTGCAAATGCTAAGGGAAATAAAAATTTTAGTTAAGGTATAGTCCCTGACCTGACAGAGCTTAAAGACTATGGAGATAAAGTAGCAATATAAATAGCTGTAATATAAAACAATATATAAGTGCATTATAAAATTATAAAACAAAGTGCTTGTTTCCAAGAGTAGGGATCAGAAAGCATTTCATGCAATAGTTAGCATTTGAATTGAACTTTATGAAATAGGTGGGAATTCAATATTTTAAAATGAGGAAGAAGTGAAGGAAGAAACTCAAGGCATAGGGAACAGCTTCAGCAAAAGCATGATGGCAGAGGCATGGGACATGTTCACACTTCACTTTGAATCAATAACTGGCTGTTTAGAAGTCAAAGAATTCTAGGGACATTTTTTCCCATGTCCAAGTTTTGTCATCATAAGTTAAGCACTTAAGAAAGCACATTCACTCTTTAAAACTAGAACACCTGAAAAACTGCAGCTAGAGGACCATTCAGTGAAATCACCCAAAATGGTACTTAGTGAGTGAGGAGGCCACTAGGAAATGGAATTCTAGGGTTCTAAGTACTGTAGAAGTCATCTGGCTCATTACCCATATAGTTTATATGTCTGTCTTTCCTCAGAATAGCTGCTATCTTATATAATTGCAAAAAGAATATCCCCAGTCTAAAACTTTGAAAAGAGCTATTGCAGAAATTCTGAATAATATTTTGTCTTCAGGAAAAGGCATCAGGAACAATGTATTAGTATATAAGTAGTGGATAGCATATTTAAAACAACTTTTCTTTTTAAAGAATTTTCTTCTAGACATAGTTCTGAAAAATACATCCTCCTCTTCTCATTTTGGTTGATTTGTTATTGTTGTTGTCATTGTTGTTTTAATGGTGTGACTTTTTGTTTAAGTTGAGTTATCCATTTTGAACCTATTGCTGTATATAGTGTAAAATATTGGTCTAAATTTGATTTCTGCCAAACTTCTTTTAATTTTTCCTAGCAGTTCTTGGTGAAAAGAGAAGAATCCCTTCTCCAATAATTTATATTCTTGATTTATCAAACACTATTTCTGTTTCTTGCTTATCTAATCTGTATCACTGATCTACTTTTCTGTTCTTTAACCAGTACCAAATAGTTCATTCAAATGACTGATGATTTATAATATAACTTGAAGTCTGATAATCTGGTAATCATTTCACTTATACTTTTCCTCATTATTTACATTAAAACTCTCCTTATCCATTTGAATTATATCACTGTCTGTAATTTTATTTTTAGGTAGCAGCATCATTTTTTTATGTTGACACAGCCTAGCCACAATCATGAACTTCTAATTAAGTACTCATTTATATTTGTTCAAAGTGTAGTTGTATAAATTTTGCATATGTCTGTATAGGTTAGCACCCAGATAGTCTATGCATTTTTGTTATTTTGAATGGATCTTTTATTATTGTTTCTTCTTGCTTTTTGTTAATATTGCTTAGAAATGTTGATCATTTTGGTAAGTATATTTTATATATTGCTTCTTTACTGAAGCTATTAATTACTTCAAGTATTTTCTTGCTAATTCTTTAGGGCCTTCTAAGTACATCATGTACCCAGCAAACATGGATAATTGTGTATCTGCTTTATTTATTCTTTTCATTTTGTTCTCCTATCATTTTAATAGCTGGCATTCTCAAAAATACATCAAATAATAGTGGGGAGAAATCACTTTTGCTTTACCCCCAAACCCTTAGTACTAGAAAAAATTCTAATGTTTCTCCATGGCAAATAATGATAGCTCTTGGTTTAAGATGTATACTTTTAGATCATATTGTAAGAGGACCCTTCCAGGCCTATGATTTTGAGTTTGTTTGTTTAGCAAAAATGATTGCTGCATTATGTCAAAGGCTTTTTCTGTATCTATTGAAAAAAATGTGATTTTTTACTAATGGTGCTAATTATTTTCTTAGTATTGGGGACATCTTGGAATCATTGACATTAATATAATTTGTTCATATTAAATTTTTCTATATATGTTACTGTAGTCTCTTTACAAGCATTTTATTTATATATTTTGTATCAATATTTAATACTTAAATAGATTCAGAGTTCTTTTTCTCTATTTGGTCTCCTCCTTATTTAGATATCAAGGCCATATTTGTCTCATAATTTTGGTCAAGTGCTTTTTATCTGTTTTTGAGAATAATTTTCATAGAATAGGTGTGAATGAATGAAAAGCACTTATTAAGTACTTATTATATTAACTCTAGTAATACAAATACAAAATTGAGACAGTCCCTGATCTCAAGGAACTTACATTCTAATAAAATACAATGAATATAAGAGAGTGGTGGTAAAGAAGGTGGCAAGTGGCCAGGAAATTATATTTTGGTTTGGAAAGTGACAAAGCTGGCAGGTAGAAAAATAAGGCAGTCCATTGGCATATCCTTTCCAAAGGCAATGGTAGTGTTGATCAGGGCAAGAGTCAGAAAGCAGTGTGGTGGAATGCAAAAAGGTAGATAAACATATGGTAGGAAGATGGAAAATGGCCTAGCTGAACATAAGTATGCATGAATCCAGGGAGGACAAAACTAAGAAGCATGCTCTTGCAGTCTGGTGTTAATTGTCCTTCAAATACTTGGTAGAATACATTTGAAACTCCATCTGGCCCAGAGTAGTTAGGGAGGAGGGCAGTCAATAATCATTTCTCTTATTTCTTTTTCTGAGATTTGGTTGTTTGGGATCCCAATGTCTTGTTTTATTGGTTTGAGTATTTTATATTTTGCAAATAACCATCTACTTCCTTGAATTCTCAGGGTTTGGGTTTTTTGGGGGGAGAACATATTATTGTGTATAGTAGGTCTGTTAATTCCCCTTATTTCCTTTCTGTTTTAAATTCTTGTTCATTTTATTTGAGAAATTTAATTTTCTTTTCTCACTTTCTTGATCAAGTTAGTTAATATTTTGTTGATTTGTGACTCATTTTAAAAAAAAAAATAAATCTTAGTTTTCCTTATCAATCCCATGATCCTTTTTTCTAAGTTTTTCCATTTTTTCCTCAGATTTGCAGGCTTTCTTCATTTGTATTTCCTTTAAGATCATAATTTGTTTATTTTGTAGTCTTTAAGTTGCATGCTTAGTTCATTAAACCTCTCTTTTTAATTTTGTTCATATAAATTGTCAGGGACAGAAATTTTCCTTTGCTTTAGCAATGTCACATAAGTTCAGGCATGCTGTTTGTTATTGTTATATTTTATAATTATTGATTGATTTTATCATTTGTATTTTGTTCTCCTTATTTCTCGTGATGCTATTACTTATTTTCCATTTAGTCAATATGCCGACAATCATTTATCAAATCACATTTTGTTTGCTCATGTTTCCTTTATTACTTGCCACTTTGTTGCATTGTGATATATAAAGGATGTTTATTATTTATGCCTTTTTACATTTCCTTATTATTTCTTTATGTATGTCATATAATCAGTTTTTGTAAAGATAACGTACAATGCTAAAAATTATGGCGATTCTTTAATATTCACATTGAGAAGTCTCCATAAGTTAGATAAATCTAATTTTTTCAACAATCTGTTTGGCTCTATATTTTAATTCTTACCTTTCTGTTGGATTCATACAAATTTGAAAAAGGATTAACATTTACTCTTACTTTGTTATATCAGTGTCTTTTTACAATTCACTTAATTTTTCTTGAGATCTTAGATACTATACCATTAAGCTACATATGTACCATTAAGCTATATATGTTATTTTTCATTTCATATGGTGACTTTATGCACCATGTAAAATATATTGCATAGTTTCTCTGAATCTCTTGTATTATTAATTTTTATTATTACATTTTCTGAGATTATGATTGAAATTCTTTTTTGAGTCACTTAAGTAAAGTATATTTTCGTGTCTCCTAATTTTCTTTCTATGTGTTTCCAAATATATTTCTTATATGCAGCAAAACATTATTGTTATTATTGTATTGAATTCATTCCTCCTTTGGGAGGTATTAATCCATTCACATTTGGGGTTATAATCGTTAAGTTTCTGTTTTTTTCACTAACTATATGTGTGTGTATGTACATATTAATTATTTGCATACACACATATATGTCCTATGTCCACCTTATGTCCTACTCTTCTTTTCCCTCTTGTCCCCAGAGTTCCTCTTGGGATGATACCATCCCACTACCTATAATATTGATTTATTAATGAAGTAATAAGTTTTTTTTATCACTGAAATAGTAATTCATTGCTCTTATTCTTATTCTTCTGATTTTTGCTGTTATACCTTTTCTTCCTTTAATTCTTTAGGTTGATGCTCTCTTTGCTTTCTCAGTGACAATCAGATTTGTGGCTGTTTTTTAAAGGAAATCTAACATAAAGCCTCCTCCACTTCACATCCATGGCCTGGTCTAGCCCTAGCCCTATCCTTGTGAAAACAAACATTTCATTCCTAGTCTTCTATTGCTGTCTGATTGTGTTAAACTTGCTTCTCTTTCATTAATTTTCCTGTTGAATATCTTATTCTCTGGGTTCTTTAGAAGGAATAACTTATATTCTTCCTTTTTTCATAAAAATCCAATTTTTTGGAGTATAATCTGAGTTTTTTTCTTTCTAAAATGTTATATTCTGATTAATTCATTGTGGAGTGTGATTTTTTTCCTTTCTACCTACAAATTTTTGGTTCACATTGTAATGTTTCTAGGTGAATTAAGTTTGCTTTATTTTTCTGTAAATCCTTTCAGTCTATACTTTCCTATCTGTCTTCTATGTTTCTGGATAATTTTCCTGTATGGTTTCTTAAAATATAGTAATTAGAGTTTCTTTTCCTTTGTCATGATGTTTTTCTCAAAGACCTATAAGACTCTTTGCTTTCTATTTTTTAATTCAATATCATTATTTCTTAGAATTTCTATATATTATTTCAACTTTATTGTCTTTTGGTTTTGTTCAACTAATTTTCCTTCTGCCTCTCCATTTTTACATTCAAATTCTATTCTTCTTTTCAGAGAATCTATTGTTATAGAGTACAGTACAGTCTGTTGTCTCTATCCTTTATTCTGAATGTTTTGCTCTCTTGTTAGAATTCCTAGTTTCTTTCTTAAAAGTCTTAATTCTGTTCTTATTTTTATATATTTTGCTCATTTTATTGCTCTTCTGAGCCATTTTAGGGATTCTTAATATTGTAGATTTTGTTATAATACTTTCACTTTCCTCAATGGATCATAACTGTACCCTTTGTTGTTAAGGATTCACTTGTTATAAGGGCTCTTTCCTTGAATTGTTTGTGCATTTCACCATCTTCAGTAAGCTTTCATCTGTTTTATCTGTCATTTTGGTTACTTTTCTATGGGGTCTTCATTGTAAAGGTGTTTCTTACTATCAATCTCTTCCCTTCTGTAGGTTCAGTGCTTTTGTACCCCTTTACCAGCCTGTTCTTTGTTCTCTTGGACCACAAAGATTGGATGAGATCAATGGCTCTTAGGGGGTAAGGATGACCCTTTGGGATCATTCCCTTAAGAAGACCCTGAGAGAATCCTATTCTCCACCTTTCCCAGAATCATGAGTTCTTCTGTGCCCCACTATTTTCCCAACAACTGGCTTTTTAAAAAAAAGTCCCTCAACTGGGAGGAGGGAAGACACTGGTCATGAATGGATAGAGGGAGGATCACCGGGAGCTCTGCTGAGGTGTAACTTTTTAACTGGAGACTTCTTTAATTGGATCCCTCCTCTACCTTTCGTTCACTTCATTTGCTGACTCCTTAATTTCTCCTCATATATTAATTAATCAAATGTTGGATAATATTAAATAGTGGAAATTAATTCTCATTTCTCAGGGCTTGGATCCTCTCCTTCAAAACTTCTACATGGGGCTTGGAGCTTTTAGCACCTCCTATATAATCATCTGTTTTCTTTCTTTGCAAACCTCTAGACTACTCTAATTCACTGACCTCAGTCTACCTTGAAAGAAGAGTCATCACAAACTGCCAATGAATTAACTCAAAAAGTCAGTCTCCCAAAGTACAGATTCAGAGTCAAAGTAACCAGACTTGGAGGGAAGGAAAGTGAAAGTATAGGAGCACTAGAATAAATGGGCTGATGAACTAATCTTCAGTTATTATTTTTCCTGAAAGAATTACATTGGGGTGGTTATTCCTACATTTCTCTTCCATGAATAGTTTTTGGAGGATTTTTCTTGTTCCCATGGGGTGGTAGAGAAAGAATTGCATCCTAGCTTACCTCCCATTCCACCATCTTCCCTAGATTTGTAGAAAACAGTTTTTCAGATGAGAGTTAGTCAAGTACAACCAAGAAAAACAATAGATGAAGATTGCATGGCTGAAGTAATATTTTATACACATTACTTCAGCCATGCAATCTGATAGCTTTCAAATAATAAGTTGATGGATTCAGATAGAAGAGTGAAAGGAGAAGAAAAAATGGAGAAAATGCACTGGCTCTAGTCTCTGGCGCTAGCCTCCTGTTGTTGGCTTCACCTTTTGTTACTTAATTTCATGGACACTCCATTTTCTCTCTCCCTCAAGAAATCTCAGTTGCACAAATTATGTGCCAAAATTTTATTTGTTTCAGTGAGAGTTTTCCAAGTACAGGATTCTGATTGTGGGATTGAAAAGAATTTTAACAGAACATTTAAATAGATGATCATATCAAATGAACATTTTAGATACATGAAAACAGTAGGAATTTTGACAAAGCAAAAGCAGCTAGCTATTGAGAGCTGATTTCCTCAACTAAGATTTTAAAATATTATCATTTTCAAACCAAAACTTTTGATGTCTTGGATAGTGAGTTGTGAAGGGTGCCCGATAACATTTTTTGTTCATTATTTTAAAACTTATGGCAATCAATCTTTTTTTGTATGAGACAATGAGTATAAATATAAGCTCCAGTAGAGACTGTCAAAATCAATTAACAAAAATCCTTATTAGCGTTTTCACTTGTTGGATTTATTAAAAGATCCTGCTTCACAAAAAGACACATCATTTTCCCCCTCCACAACTATTTGAGTGAACATCAATCTAACAGGCACATTTGAAAAAGTATTTTGTAGACTAATTCATTCCCAGGAAACTGAGGCCAGAAAGATAACCTTTGAATGCATGGAAGCTGTATGAAAGATTCAAGGAATTAGGAATCATGATCCAATTATTTTAGCAGAGTTGCTATTCCAATGACATTTTTTCCATGATGTAATTTAAGTCCTGTGCTTACTACAATTGCCCCTCCCCCTCCCCAAACAATTGAAATTATGTCACTGCCATATTTGTTGACTGTTAGATTATCTTTAAAGAAGGTATATTCACTTAGACAAAGCTACCAAGTCCAATAATATCTGAGGAAAAGCAGCTAGTATAGAGTTCTAAGATGTAAATAACAACATACCAACAAACACATAGGAAAATGGATTTGTAAATGCATCATCTGATCACATAGCAAGGAATTAGCCTAACAATGCTGTTTGTCTTACTTTCAAAGTCCTATAAATGCAATTCATTTTTGTCATAAAATAAAGAAAAAAAAATAATCCCTGAAGAAACACAGAATAGGAAATTCATTCCTTACAGAAAACATTTATTTTTAAATAGTGCCTAAGTATAGTTATTGACAAGGACAGAGTTAGATGTGGTTGGGTTTCCTTTCTTTCACTACATTCCAGAATGTAATTAATTGAAAAAAGAATGAGTCTGGCAGTCATAAAAAGGAGAATCTCCTTCAATATTAGCCACAGATGCACACAGCTAAACACCAGGTTTTATTGTTGATGCTCACAATTTTTTCTTAGTATGTTCATTACATTCTGAAATGTTTAAAAACATAGTGTTGGGTACAAACACTTTATAGAGATCTTGATTGACTACTAATTCAGAGATATAACTCTTGTACCATGTACATGGCTGAGTTTTCCAATCAAAAAAGGAGAAATATTCATATCAGAGAATGTGATGGATATTTTGAGGAAGTTTTGCTAAGAATCAATGGAGTTTAAGTCATTGAAATAGGAAATATTCCCTGTTGGAACATCTCTTGCTACCAAGTCTTACAACAATAAAATCAAAAACCTAAAAGATACTCTCAGACTGGTGTCTAGTCCAACCTCGCTGCTTTAAATCAATGGTATAGCGAGGTATAAATAAGTTGGGCACCTGTCCCAGGGTATAAAATGGACAGATGAGGGGAGCATTCTAAAACAGATTCATTTTGAACTAGAGATACAGAGACCTCCTTTGGAAATATTCATGAATAAGATTGAGCTATGCTATAACTAAGAAATGTTAGAACCTAGAGTGAAGTTAGTTTCACAGACATATACAAGAGAGGCCTTGCATCCCTAGAATAAACGTTCCAATTATTAATATATGTTTTCACCAAGTTCTTCTTTGTGTCCTGTGCTAATTTGTCCTTGTTCTCTCCCCAAAGAAGGCAGAAAACAGAGTAGCATCACACCCCACAATATAACTCTTCATCATAAGACTCCTTGTGGGATATAATTCTTTAAACTTCTTAATAGACTTCCAGCAGTGTCCACAAATACATTGCCTTTATGCCCCACCCTTAAATGGCCATCAAATTAATCATTTTCCCATCATTTTGGATTTGTAGGCCTTCTTAGATGGAGGAAGAAAGGATGGGTCAGGGTGTATTTTTATTTTACAGTTAAAACATCTCCAAACACTCAAAGAGCTATTTTTGTTGTTGTTGTTTTAATCCTTTGGCTTCTGTCATGAAATCCTGGCCTTAAAAATATACATTCCATGTGCACTATGACAGTTTCCTCTTAGCAAAGGAGAAAAGATCTGTAAGAATGTCAAATGTCAGCTCAAATTAATATTTTAAGTACTTTCTGATACACAAAGTCATATAGATCTTCTGTTTAAGATTACTGCCAGGAAATGTATCATTCCTTCAGCTTGTGTGTGTGTGTATGTGTGTGTGTGTGTGTGTGTGTGTTTATGTGTGTGTGTGTGTGTGTGTATGTGTGGGTGCATGTTAGGGATGTGTGTATGCATACTGTAGGCAGCGACATATGCATTTATAGCCTAGTTTCTCAATGTCACCTCACATATTTCATTCAGATAAATTACTGAAAATAAAATGTATAGTGTTATATGTTGCAACTATATATTGTGTACAGTTTGTATATAAAAAAGAAAGAATGATTAAAAGTCGATGAGAGACTGTTTATAAATCTTGATTGCTTCATAATTTTAACTTTGAGCAACATTTTTATCATAATTATAGGCTTTCTTAAAGCATTTATGCAGATTGTTGTTACTCAAAAGGGGGTTTATTCCATTTTGGTATAAACTACACTCTTTTTTTTTTCTTTATGAAATCACTCTTCAAGTTCCCATACCCAGTACTCTGTTAGAGTTACAAAATCCAAATAGCAGGCAACACTTATACTAAGAGAACTATCTTCCTCCTTCCTCTCTCTTTCCCCATAAGCAAATGCAAAGAACTAAACCCCTTATATTAACAAATATTTAATCTAAGATCTTTTACCCATATATCTTGAATATTTTTTGACTCATGTTCATGAAAAACCCATCAAACCATCACTATTTTGTACTCATTTTACAGCCCAACAATTAATCACAGCCCATGATAAAATATTATCAATTCATTTGTTTGGATGTTTTGCCTAATAAAGCTTCCACCCAAAAATCTCACCAATTTTGAATAAATTTTAGAATATGTTGACATTGTGAAGGCAACCAGAAAATTCCATCAAATTTTCTATTCCCTCTAAAAAAATCACAGTCCTCTAGTAAGCTTAGAGAATTAATATCAAATAAAAGTAGATCCCAGTGGAAAATGCAATATTGTTGTGAGGTATACTGGCTCATATTAAAAGGGAATTAATAAAAAGAATAAGAGACTTTTACATACAAATTACTAGATGAGGTTCTTTTTCAAAAGGAATCCCTTAATTCTACTAAAGTAATTAAAATATTAATAGCTCACATTGAAAATCTGGTAATATAATGGAAAGAGCACTGGTAGTAGTGAAAACACTCAAATTTGAATCCCACTTCTGATACTTCTGATACCTATTATGTATAATTCTTAGCCCCAGTTTCCTCATCTGTAAAATGGGGAAATGACACATGTTCTACCTACCCAATAGAGCAAGGGTTATTTATCTGGAATCCACAGACCCCCAAGGCTTTGGCATAAATATCAGCAGATCTGTGAATTTAGATGGGGAAAAAATTACATTTTTATTTTCACCAAATTATAACTAAAATTGGGCATTTCTGCCAGCTATTTAAAAAAGACATTATTCTAAGAAAAGCTCCACAGTTTTCACTATACTACCAAAGGAATCTATAACACACATATGAAAATGTTAAGAATTCCCACCATAAGGTTAGTTCGATGGGAGAATTTAGTAAATAATTAAGTTACACATAATTAGTAAGCTATTATTAATATTAGTAAAAAATTATTATATAACCCAAACTGATCTATTACTTAGTAGAAAGGAGTGAAAATATTGGTAGTAATTATAATAACAATAAGAAGAAAGAGATCAGATTGGAGCAGAGTTTTCAGAGAAAGCTTCCTGGCAAAGAAAGAACTTAAGATCAACTAATGCAATACATTTATTAAGTAAATGTAACCTCTATCTTTCAGGTTTTAAAACTTTATACAACCTAAGCTCAACATATCTTTACAGGGTGTTTGCACATTATTACCATTCCACACTCTTGTCCACAACAGGCCTTCTTTCTATTCATCACACGTGACTGTCTCTAGTCACCATGCCTTTGCAATGACCATCCCCCACATGTAGAACACATACGACTCCTCATTTCAACCCTGCAGAATCACTCTCTTCCTTTTAAAATAAAGCTCAAGTACCACCTTTTTCTACATTAAGCTTTTTTGATCCTTCCCCTCAATTTCTCACATACTCTTTCCCAAACTACTTTATATTTAACTCCATTTTATTTATTAGTATTTATTCTCTTTAGATTTAACCTATACATCCTTATGTAGGTACTTGGTGTCTTTTCCATTGGAATGTAAGCTCTTTTTAAGTAGGAATTGCTGGGGCAGCTAGGTGGCACAGTGGATAGAGCATCTGCCTTGGAGTCAGGAGGAACCAAGTTCAAATCCGACCTCAGACACTTGATACTTACTAGCTGTGTGACCCTGGGCAAGTCACTTAACCCCAGTTGCCTCACCAAAAAGCAAAAAAGAAAAAAAAAGAGAGAGGGATTGCTTCATTCTTTGTTTCTCCAATGGCTTGTAGTAGTAGTTGTTGTTTTTGTTGTTGCTGCTATTGCCAGCACTGTCTAAGGGTTTTCTTCGAAAGTAGTAGATGCTTAATAAATGCTTGTTGGTTGATTGATTGATTGATTGAAAAAAACCTAATTCCTACCCTCATGAAGCTTAAAGTCTTCTAAGGGAGATTTATACGAATGCCATAAGATAGATGGTGAAAAGGAAACATTCAGCCAAAGTGCTCTATGAAAATCTGAGAAGAGTACACTTTAAACTGAGGGAGTCCAGGAAAGATTTAGTGGAGGAAGTGGCACCAGAGCTGAGTCATGGAAAGAGAGATAAGCCTTGAAGGACGGGTGAGTAGGGTTTGGATAAGGGCAGACAAGGAAGAACAGTTTTCTAAGTGGGCGAAACATCAGCAGCAAACGTAGAGTATAACTCCTACTTCCCCAGCCTCTCAAGGATATGGGAAGTTTAGTCTCTCTAAAGAGATGAAGACGTCAGACAAAGAGCAGCCTCTGCCTCCCATCCCCATCGCCATAAACCCCTTTTTCCAAAAGGCTAGAAAGTAAATCTTGGAGATGGTCTTCTGACTCCCACCACAATTTTTTACATTATATTTAGAGCAGTGACATCCTCCCCAGAGGAAACAATTTGTTTCTTAAACATGCCCTAAGCTCAGCATTGCAACATGGCCTGCTTCAGATCAAAATCTCTAACACCTAAAGAATCTTCACTACATAAATGATCTCTAACACCCAAAGAATCTTCACTAAATAAATGTTCATAACATAGAAAATATCTTCTGATAACTTTAAGCACCTTTAAAAAAAGATTAAGAACAGGCATATCATGTTTGAATTAGGAATTTATATATTTAATATTAGGACATCTATAAAATTATTTCCCCTTTCCAGATGAAATTGATTCACCATTTAAAAAATGAACAATCTATTTTAAATCACAAAAGAAGAAGATGGAGGGTCCTTTACCCTTTATTATCACTCATCCACCTCCTTCTCCCCTGACTGACAATCAGATACCTGAATGCTAAGCCATTCAACCTGCTCTTCTGCTGACAGCCTCTAAGTCTTCGGTACAGCCCTCTAATAATGGTGCCAGGCACCACTACATTCACAGAGTGGAAAAGAATAAAATATTGGTTCCACTCAGGTGTGGTTTGAAGCATATCTTGATGTTCCAGTTTAATTCCAGCTCAATCGTTAAAGAATAGATATGGCTGTATCTCTGGTTTGAACTGATCCACTAGGTGTTTGTTTGCTTGCTTTTCGGTGGGATCGTGGAGGAAGGAGGAAAGTAAGGCCTTTGATTTCATTTTTTAAAACATAAATAGATCCTATTATTATGCATCATTATGATTTTTTTGGTTTGCAGGTCACTTATGATCAATACTCTAGATATGTTGCATATTTAAATACTGAGTATGTAATGAATAATACAATTATAATCTTTAATCTGGAAAGATTGAACAACTGTAATTGCTATTATTATTTTAGTATGTGTTGTGGAAAAGGCAATTGGAAGGGGCCCAGTCCATCCTCTTCAATTTCCAAGCAACAAACCTAAGGCCAAGAGAATTTAAGTGGCATTCCCATGACCACATAGCTAGTTAGTGGCAGTCAGGTCTTTTCACTATACCATGCTGCATAGAGAGGAATTTAAAAGGTAATTTTAATCGTTACACTTAAGATCTTTTGTTTTCTGATGGATGAGAATGAGAACTACTACTTTTATAAATGCCATATTGTTAAGGTGTTGGTATTATCTACTTTACCCCCAACTTCTTTGTCCTAGTTTATGTTGTCCTTATCTGTAATAACTTCCTTTCTTCTCTATGTGTATTCAAATCTTACTCATTCCTCAAGATCCAGCTCACATTCCACCTCCTCCAGGAAGCTTTCCAGCCTGCATTGATCTCCATCCCATCTGCCCTGCAGTATTTACAAATCTGTACCACACAATGCAGCACTTACTTATAAACTGCCTTTTTAATTCATTCAACAGATACTGATTTCTAACTATGTATAATGCATGTTAATCTTCTCCAATCAGCTAGACTGTAAACTCCTCCAGAACTTCAATCATGTGTTCTGCTCTTTCATATCTCTTCAAAATACCTAACACAATGCTGAGGAGTATTCCCTGAGCCCTTGGTGTGATGTTTATCATGAGGAATACTCCAAAACCAGTCACATCATGTACTGCTGACACCAAAACATTAATGCCTGTTCCAAATAGTTTCAGCTGTAATGGCTTTCATAAATAAAGTCCCATTCATAAAAATGATTTTGATAAAAAACATACACTCTTCTGGAGAATGCCTAACTCTACAACGTGGGGTAATTATGTAATAGTCATTGGACATCATTCCCAATATTGATGAAAATACTCAAGTTGAAAATTGTATAAAATTTGGGCATAATGCCTTGTGGTGTATTCATTTTACATAAGTATATTAGACTATATCCCACTAAATCTAGATTTAAATGTTTTGTTGTTACTTTTATAACTATGCTGTTTCATTAAATGTCTTTTCACTGATGCACTCAGGATGACTAGTAAAAATAACACATCTGGGGATGGGGGTTCAAAAGCTTATGATTTGGAGAGGATTCTGACCTCACAAAGTACACAGGACCTGGGAAGGCTTTCTGAGGTCCTTTGAGTGAGGGAACCCCAGATGCTACATAAAAACTCTTCCTCAGGAGGGGAAGTATTGTAATTTCAAGATAATATGGTTCATTTTGGAACCATATTATTTACCTAAGTGCTAAATGTTAGTATTTTTCCCAGTGATTTGGTTACTTTCTTTTTTCATACCCTCACCTGTGAAAATTGTGATCTTTGATTAGAAATTCCTTAATTTAATTATTGTCCAAGGAGGGCTTTAGAGTTACTTTGGTTGAGAAAACTACACTGAGTCAATACATATGGTGCTCTACAAATTCTAAATAAAAAGTCAAGATGCATAAACAAACATGTGACACTTGTGTCCTTCTTCCCCAAATCCCCATTCCACTTTAAACTCTCTTCCTTTTGTTTCTATCAGAAGGTATTTGTTTTTTAAACTATGCTTTGGATGGCATTTCAATAATACAAATACTATGGGCAAATAAGCATTTTCTCTCAAACTGCTGTACACTAATAAAAAATGGAAAGAACTGGGGTGGGTTCTATAGCAAATGACAGTTAAAAGTTGTTTTGAAAACAACTATTCTCAAAATGGATTGAATCCTAAAAAGTCTAGAATGTATAGCATGTTTAAAAATAGACATCATGAATAGAATATTTTTTAAAGCCTGCAATATACTAGGGGGAAAGCCTGTGCATATATGCATACATATATGTATGTAATCTCAATTTATATAAAGCATTTCTCCATATATACATACATAAATCTGAATAACACTGTAATTGCTATTATTATTTTAGTATGTGTTGTGGAAAAGGCAAAATAACTCTCTTCTGACCTTCCAGCTAAAAGTTTCAGGTTTTTTTTCAGGTTTCAATTTGTACCCAAATTGGTTACACAAAAATGGAAAGAAATATGATAAAATATCAAGCTAATTTTATCTTTATATAAAAATTAACAGTAATTAATGAGTTATGGCATAGATATTAACTGGTAAAATTAAAATAAAGTTTGATAATATAAACATTTTTACTGGATGTACAAGGCAGTTATCATCACCAAAAGGTAGAACAGTTTGGGAAGACATTTCAGGAATGACAAATGCTCTCAGTGATCTGAAACAATCTTATGGGCTAGATAACCCACTCATCATGCTGATCTCCTGAGAGAGCAAAATGAACAGTGTATTATTATGTCCTACAGCAAAAACACCTAAATATTAATGCTATACCAGGGCTAGTGTGTAGTAAACCATATTCCCTCGATCTTCAAGGAATATATAATCTGCTGCAGGTCACTGTTGTGAGTTGTTCAACCCCACTCCCACACCCACTTCCCCACCTCCTCATCACTGCACCCCTGCAAAAGCCAAACTGAAGTATTCATCGTGGTAAAGAAGGAGTCTCAAAAAACTGGAAGACATTGGATGGTTGGAGTAAATAGTGTCTTAAGCTACCCATTTTCCCTATCCCTGAATCCTTTGGGAAAGAAGGAAAGAGAAAGAGTAGAGGGTCATTTGTCTTTTGATGCCTTGCAGGAAGGGAACCCAAATTCTGTCCTGGGAGTGCCATCTTGAGGAAAATAGCAAATAAATTGATGCTCTCCCATACACACAGACCATCCTGAAGTCTGAGCACACCCTGACACATCCTGACATCCTGACACATCCTCCAAATCAGGTGTGGCCTGTGACTATTCTAGCTTCTACTTTCTCCAATGGTCCCTGGTACTAATCAGCTTCGGGTGCTATCCGCAGCTTGGACCTTGGGATGGTTTCATTTCCTCTCCTCTCTGAGCTTCACTGCAATGGATAGGAGAGACCTGGGGAAGAACCCCTAAAATTAAAAAGAAAAGTCAAGTGTTCACAGTGAGGCAAGCTGGAAGCATCCTTTTTTTTTTTTTTTTTCCCTAGGAGAGGCAAGCCTGAAGAAAAGAATCACCATCTTCCATCTTCCCTTTGACAATGCCTGCAGGGATTTTATTAAATGAACTGCAAAGAGGCTCTGGGGAAAAGAAAGAGAAAGAGAGAGACAGAGAGACAGAGACAGAGACAGAGACAGAGACAGAGAGAATAGTTTATGATGTTTTTATTTTGTTCTTTATACCCCCACTCCTTCCCCTTTTCGAATTTTCCCAGACACTTCTTTCTAGACTCTGATGGATAAGGGAAATGGCTTAGTTTAAAAATTGAGAGGAGGTCCAGATTTCCAAATCTTCCTCCTATTCCTGGCACAAATCCACAGGAGAGGTTCTCTCCCAGGCCCTCCATGCTACGAGGAGTTTACACACTGGCTCCAATTTTTAAGACATATATGTGGGTTAAAATTCAATTTTACAACCCACATTTATATGAGATGTGGGTTTGACATCTGTTTGCCAGAGTGTTTTGCACTTACCCTAACACCCACTATTAAGTGACAAAATTGTGGCAGCCTGTCAAACCCAGCTGACTGACAGCTGCTCCACTTTACAGAAACCATTCAAATATTTGCAGGTTTGGAAGCTTTATTCGATGTTGTACCCAATCTTTCAGTTATTTAACATGTAAAATATAAGTCAAAGTTTTAAATCTGTATTCCAAAATGTTTCCATTTTCCATACAAAAAGAAAAGCTTTCAGTGCCTCTGCTGGAAAAGATCCAAATCCCAGTGTTTTCCTTCTCCTTTTTCCCCCAACCAGATTCCAGCGTGCCTCCTATCTGCACAAACCCGATAAAAAAAAATGAAAAAAAAAAAAACAAAAAAAACAAACCTGCCATCGCCCAGTGTCTCCTCACATGGCAACTAATGACATCTCTCCATGATTGAATTAAATCACCTTAAACTCCAAGGGGATAAAGTTTTTTTTTTTTTTAAGATGCATTTCAAAATAAAACGTGAAATCCCCAAACCAGGAGGAGAGATCTGCGAACCAACAATGCGTGCCATTGCGTTTGAGTCCCTGCACACAGAGACCAATGAGCCTTGCTGAGAAAGAAATTCTACTAGGAAAACTAATTTCCAATCAAAATCTATGCTCTTTGGCACGGTTCAAGACACAAACGCTTCTTTCCTTACATTTCTAAGTAGCTTAGTCCGATTAAGAAATAATTTGCTAATGACATAGTGTTTCTGTAGATTGAGATCCATTGAGTAAAAGTCATGTGGGTTCTTCGCCTCTGCTATTAGAGCCAGACACACAAGGATCTCCTGGAACTGCAGCTGCAAGCAATGAAAAAAAAAATTATCATACATTTGCCTGTATGATACAGCTATGTGTATATGTCTGTGCACACATGACCACAAGCATAGATACATACACAGATCCTGACTGTGTTTGCATACATTTTAAGAGTGCATGGAAATGCACATGTATATATAAAACATATAAGATATATTTAATACAGGTGGGCATGTCTAATACATTTTGCCATGTGAATGCTATGCTTTGGGTAAAATAATAGGTTGGCTGTTTGGAAAAAAAAATTTTTTTTTCAAATTCACCTCCAATGAATTAGAAGTGGGTGATTTTAGCTCCAAGTGCAAAAATATCCACACACAGCACTCTTATGTTGTGTGTGTGTGTGAGAGAGAGAGAGAGACAGAGAAACAGAGAGAGGCAGAGAGAGAGAGACAGAGAAGGAGAGAGAGACAGAGACAGAGCAGAGAGAGACAGAGAGAGAGAAAGAGAGAGAGAGGGAGGGAGGGAGGGAAGGAGGGACAGAGAGAGAGAAACTTGCTTCCCTGCTAGGTCACATTCACAGAAGGTGGGTTTTTATCTTGCCTTTTGAGATCTGTATGTGTGCTAGCGTGTGTGGGATGAGAAGAGGTAATCCCCACCTGATGAGATGCCCCGGGACTCTATCTTCAGAGCGAGTCACGCTGAACAGCGAGGGTCCGAACTTCAGGGAGCCAAGACTTATCTAAAGTGCCTCGAAGGCAGTCTGGGATACTGTGTGGAGAGACTTCAACTTTTGACTGAGTACTGCAGACCTCCCGTGCCCCTTGACCTTAGAAAGAGAAGGGTGTGAGATACGGTTGTCCCCACTGGGAGAAAGCTGTAGCCCTGCTGTGGTCTCTTGTGTCTCTGGCTCCAGTATCTACTACAGGGGATTCGCCCCTTGCCACCTTCTTAGAACATCCCCGCCTGCCCACCCACTCACCACCTACTTACCCGCCCACCACCAGAGCCGAAAATAACCCGAGTGCTCTTAAAAAAGACAACTTTTACCTGGAAAGCTGCAGGTGCTTTTGTGTCCATATTACTAACCTCTATTGACTGTCTTTCCTACAGCAGCTGTCATGTTGACGTGAAGGGGATTGGAGATGAGGTGGAGTAATAGAGGGAAAAAGTCATGATCGTAAACGGGAGCAGTTTAGGAAACAAGACACTAACAGCAGCTTTGCATTACAGCTAGAGGTGTCATACACCCTTTCAGGAGAAGGGGGAAAGAGGAGAGAGGAAAGGAGGGAGACAGAGGGTGTGTGTGTGGGAGAGGGAGAGAGAGAGAGGG
>NW_020954559.1:36927027-36949264 GCF_900497805.2 Vombatus ursinus
GAGAGAGAGAGAGAGAGAGAGAGAGAGAGAGAGAGAGAGAGAGAGAGAGAACAAAGCGCAAAGCTCAGTCCTATTGAGTAAAGAAAGTAAGAGAAGGACATAAGGGAGGAATAAGGAGTGGATTTACTACATTATGTAATGGAAGGGAAGCTGTGGATAGCTTCTTGGGGGTTTAAGGGAAGCTGAGGCATTTATCTACAAGGAAGCACTTTGGAAAAAGAGGGTCTCTCACAGTGTTAGAGGTGAGAATTGTTGTATGATGAATGGAGTGAAGAAAGGAGAGAAGATAATGAAATCTAAGTAATTAAGGGGAAGGCCTGGGTGATGGGGGGAGTGAAGAAATAAACCTTCAGGCCAAGGTGCCTTGTAAATAGGACAGGTGCAGCGCTCAAAAGTGAAGGGACCTAAAAAAGGTGGGTCCTTGGCAAGCGGGAGAGAAGATGACTGTAAAGATCCCAGGAAGGTGAGAGTGAGGGGAGGAGAAGCTAGAACAGAGTGAAGGGAGGAGAAAGGGGTGTGGGAATGGAGGAAGGAGAGAGAGAGAGAGAGAGAGAGAGAGAGAGAGAGAGACTCGGCTCCACCTCCTTCCCTGCTCAAAGCAGCGTCCCAGCTGCTCTCAAACCAACTGCTCAATTCTATTCACAGTCGAGACGGAACAAAAAAGTGGCTATTTATTAGAATACTTGTTTGGTATTGTTCAGCGCCACACAAAAGGCATTTCATTATGTGAGGAGGGGAAAAAGCCCCCTTTTTTTTTCCCAGAGAGAAACAATAACTTGAAATTGTCTTTAAAGTCTTTTCTATCAATAATAACTTTCATTTTCTTGTCTCTCCCGTGCAGTATGTGAGTACGTGAATGGTGTGTGTGTATATGTGTGTATATGTGTGTGTGGTTGTGTGTGTGTGTGTATGTGAGAAAGAGAGGGAGAGAGAGAGGAGTGTGTGTGTGTATATATGTGTGCGTGTGTGTGTGTGTGTGTGTGTGTGTGTGTGTGTGCGCGCGCGTGTGTGTGTTACCGGGCACTCCAGTCTCTGGTAGCAGAGCCGCTCGGGAGCCTTGGCTGGGACAGGGTCTAGAATGGGTAGGACGCTCGGTCCTATGTATGCAGAGAGCCGTTCATTATATCTAGGGTCTCTAATAAAATCTCAGGAAGGTGTTTTAAGGTCAGATTGTATAGGGGAGAGGCTGTCCCTGAGCTGCTATTGGGAGGAGGATGGAACTGGAAGAGGAAATGTAAGTGTGTCTCTAACTTTTGAGGGGGTCTTCCGCCAGTACTATTTGGGGAGGGGGTGCGGCAAAGGCTGGCTGAGGGGGGAGGATGTTCAACAATGAGTTTCAGTAAAAAGTAGCGGGGGGGGGTGGTATTGTCCACGCTATTTTCAGTATAGTCTAGAAAGCAAGTGTGAGAAGCGGAAACCACAGCTGAATCGCGTGCTACCGGTGTGTACATTTGTCACTGCGTTTTACATATACATAGTTTTTACATGACTTTGGGTTGACAGTTTCCCAAAGAACGTATACATCTGTCTTTCTCTAAGTTCCTTACTATTAGTTTTGAGGGGGAGGAGAGAGGTACAGGGAGCAGGCAAAGGGTCAGTTTGCAGTTTGATAAGAGATATCTTTCTAGTATTCCCCAGGAATGCAAACCTGGAGGAAAAACTCTCACCTTTCCCACTGCCCTTCCTTCCACCCTTCTCTCTCTCTCTCTCTCTTCCCTCTCCCTTCCTCCCCCCTCCCTCCCACCGGGGTGCCTTAGAAGGGGCAACCGCTGGCTCCCCAGCGCTTCCTACGGACTATGCGGTCTCAGCGCTGGCCGCGCATGGCGCGCCTAGCTTGGCTGCAAAAAAACTAAACCAGTGCAATTACATTTTAAAAATTAACATGTTGAAGCGTGGTGCCATTTAGTGAGAGGTGTTTGGGGCAAAGAATCAATTTTACTTTGACTGACCGACGGTCTTCAACTATATTAATACTGCCAAAAAAAAAAATCAATAGGCAAAGAAGCCTTAGACATTGCAGCTAATGTCTTCTAAATTCCCATCCCCTGGCAGAGAGCATTAGAATGGATGGCTCGCATTTCTAATGCAGCCTGATAGGACAGATAAGGTACTTCTTTCCAGTGAATTCAGGAAAGCAAAGGTTGCAGTGTACTCGATATTTCTGGCTGGGTAGCGAAAGAGAGCGTGAGTAGTGGGGAGGTGACAGTCTTACAGTCCTGTAAATCCATTAACCTGTTTACTTCCTTCCTGAGAAATCGCATCCTCGTTAGGTTTCATTATGTAAAATGCTGAGGACCCTTGAATCCATAAATAAATGCGCCCAAAGAAAAGTTCCCATTATGGATTATAATCGGGCTGGCACTGGCTCTTTCTCCCAAGCTATAAAGGCACTGGGGCAGCTTTGGAAGAGACTCTTCCCTCCACCCCCCTCCCCATTTCCTGCCCCCGCCAAGAGGAAAGGTTACCAAGTTTAAAAGGTGAAATGGATTTTTTGTTGTTGTTTTTCTTTTGGTCTATCAACAGGCAGCGGGGGCAGAAATGTGTAGATATTGATTGGGGGGAAAGGATGGGATTTGGCTGACCGTCTTTTCAAGAAACAGGTGTTTAAACATGATAGCAGCCTCCAGTCAATTAACCCATTAAAAACCCGTTTTATGACATTGATTTCCAAGAGCTGCTCGGCGGGGGCTTCCGTTTGGAAGCGTTTTTGTGAAAGCGTATGCGGCTGGGGGAGGGCGGTGAAACTGACAGGATCCCAGAAAAGGCAAGATCCTTCAGTGGGTAAGAAATGTTGAAGGCCACCAAAATAAGTCCCTGCCCACAGGCTCCAGGAGCAGCTACTCTCCGCTCTTTGTGTAGCTTAGAGGATTTAGACTTAGGTATTGTTTTTCCTGTAGTTAATTCTGTGGAGTTTTATTTTTGTTTTGTTTTCCAGTCCCGGGGCTAGGCCCAGTCTCGGCCTCCAGAAGCTGGGACCTAGTCGTACAGTGCACTCTCCCCCATTTCCCTTTTTTTTTTTTTTTTTTTTTTTGCTCACCCCCTCCCGACCAGAGGACTCCCTTGGCCTGGAGACTCAGCAGCCTGACCCGCCCAGATGCAGCAGTGAAAGCGAAAGGTTGAGCTGAATATCAATACATCCCCCACCTAGTCTGAAGACCAGCTCCCAAGTCCCTTCTCCCCCTGTCTGACCGCTGGGAAGGTTGGGCTGGGGGATCACCCTCAAATCCCTAGATCTGGGGGTCCAGATTTATGTTAGACCCCCACAGTCCTTGCCCCAGTCTCTCCCACAGCGCTGGCTGGCTTCTCTCCTCCCCCAGCACTCCCGTGAAGTGGCCTCTCCCTGGTAGACCGATGCGCGTGAGAATTAACAATGAAATTGCTTCGAGTGCCCAGGACCTCACGGAGGACAGGGACGACGATAGTAGCCACTATATCTGCCAGATATGGCGCAATGCAGCCCTCGAGCTAGTTTCCAACAGGAGTTCAAATCTTGACTTCTTAGGTCTGGGGATTAGGTAAATCAAAAGACCCTGGTATGAGATGAGGGGGTTGGAGATGCAAGGCAGAAAGAATAGGGGTATATGGCAGGGGAGTGTGTGTGTGATGGGGTACTCTCCCCTTCTCCCTTGCCTAGAAAATTGTCTGTCAGGCTTTTGCACTTCAGGGCATCCCTCCATCTCTTTTCCCAAAAGTAGTAGGCACAGGCAAACGCCAAACGCACTGTTTGGATTGCATCCTCACCTGAGGGTAGACTAAAGCTTAGACTAAGCAAGGAAAAGAGGGAATGGGGTATGTAGGCTATATAACTCTTCCCTCAGAAAAGTTCAGGCCTTTGGACTCGAAGAGTTTAATTAAAATATTTGAAAACTGAAAGGCAAATCTGTGCGTTTCTTCTTTCAACAAGACTCAGCCCCCAAAGCAAACTCAAAATACCTTGAGTTTGAGGTTTCATCACATTCGCCCTTCCTTTTCGTTTTCTCTGGAGCACTCAATCTTGTCCTTGGCCTTCCCTCTATTAGGAGATCAACAACTGAAGTTCATTGGCTGGGGTTACAAACTTTGAGCGAATAATTGGTCAAAGGCTGAAAGGAAAGATATGAGGAAAAGGAAAAAAAACAAAACAAAACAAAGTAGGAGGGAAACC
Organism: Vombatus ursinus; assembly: GCF_900497805.2. NCBI lineage: Eukaryota > Metazoa > Chordata > Mammalia > Diprotodontia > Vombatidae > Vombatus > Vombatus ursinus. Next base: position 36,931,172 of record NW_020954559.1, read on the forward strand.
CCCGGAGTTCCAGAAACTTTAGAGCTAAGTAGAAGAGAATAATTAATCTTTATGGAAATCGCCTCTATGTGTCTCCTCTAATTTATAGTCCTCAGATCAAGAATTAGAACTTTTTTCAAAAGAATTTTCCCCCTTATTGTTGCTTGTTTGTTTTCAAAATAATTTCTCCCCAAAGCCCTAGAAATCTATCTTTGTTTAGCATCCCCGGAAAGGAGATAGCCGGGATTGTTGTTCTCCATTGTGTCAAGGAGTGTCTTCAGTTGGGAAGAATAGTGTCAAAGTAGCCTAGAAACATTTTATTTCTTCTTTAACATAACCCTAGTATCTTCACATAACTTAATCTAAACTTGATTTGCCCACTTCCAATAGAGGAGCCAAAATACGTCTTTGTGTGTCTAAGAAATGCCATTAACATAGAGCCAATAGACCATTTATTAGCTCGGAGTGTTGGGCAGCGGTGTGCGTTTGTGTGTTTTAAATCCCGAATCATTGCTAGACTATTTAGACGTCTCTTTTCTCCCTTGTTTGCTGTTTTCTGAAGTAAGCGATGGATGCGACTGAAAAGGCTTGAAATTGTGTCAGAGTGATGTTTTAATCTCATTGAAAAGTGTATTAAAGGACAAGATGTAATTTATGTGAGATGCTTCGATGAAAAGAGAGATTGGAGTGGATGATCCTTTCACTCTGTGTGAACCGCATGTCATGTTTATATTGAAGTCTGTGTAGCTAATCTAATTTGCAATAACAGGGATAGCCTGTAAGGAAAAAAAAAAGCCTTTATGATTTCACTTTATTTCTTTTCATATAGAAATTCCTTATGACTTGTCTCCTCTTGTGAGTGATGCCTTTGCCATTGGAGGCTAATGAGAGAGAATATGAGAAAGGGGACATGTTGTAGCCATAATGCCAGTTTCTTCTTTAGAACATACGACTCCAGTACCCTGGGTATTGTCTTCCTTGGACTTCACCGTGACTCGCCTTGCATTGGCTTGAAACACTGTTTTCGATTTCTTTATCAAGGTTCCAACAGTCCAGTGTTTAAAGCTTAGCCTTAGACAGTATGCTCAGGCAGTGTTACTATCCTCCTGCATTGCCTGTTTCTTAGCCTGTTTTTTTTTTTCCTTATAGAAGTTGTCTGCTGATGAATCACCTCAGAGATGCTCGCTTTAGGAGTCTGAAGTGCGTATTGGTCACCCGGTTTTCCTCTGTGTTGGGGTTAGGTTTACTGCAGATGTTGATTCTGAAGAGTTTGTGCAGCTCTCTCCACCCTCATAGCCACCTCCATTACCATCCCTCACACACAGAGAAAAGTTTGTTACCGGGCCAATCCTTGCTAAAATTTTATAACTAAAGCCACACAAACCTACTGTTCAGATTAGGTGCTTTGTGTGCTTATTATTATATCTAACACATGCATTCTTCATCAATAAAAAAAAACTACACGTGTTAGAAAATTACAACTTTTGTATAACGTAAAAAGGTGTATTCAAACTGTTAATTACAGGGATTTGTGTGAATGAAACTTTAGCAGTGACCCATTTAATTTTGTGGTAATTACTGACAAAATAAGACAAGGATGAATCACAATACAGTATATTTATCTTTCAGGAAGATATTGTGCTGGCATAGTTAAGCCAGCGTGTAAGGAAACATTTTTTAAAAGGGGGAAACATGAATATAAACGTGGATACAAAGATCAAATCCTGAAACTATTTGTATTAAAATTTGAAGGAGGTTCTCCTCAGATACCTCTTGAAAACCCCAACTGAATTGAAGAAAAGCTAGCACTTTCCGAAATTCAACAATTCTTGAACCTACTTCTCTGATAGTTCTTTTGGCTCTGCCTAGTACAAACTCAACTGAAGGACCAACTTGGATGTGACTTTAGTGTGTCCTGAAAAACAGAGGGACAGAAGGGTGGTGATGTCACCCAAATCCACAACTTATTCTGAATAAGCAGCACCTGAAAAGGGAGGGGGGAGGGGAGAGAGAGTTGTGAACAAAAGAATAGGATCGTCGAAGTGCGGGACCGACAGAGATTCCATCCTCTTACCCTTCACCAAATACCAGGGGTGATGAAAAATTCCCTGGAGTCCTTTTGGCAAAAATAACACTTCCCAGATAGTGAGTCTTAATACCAAGTTTTTACTCTTTTTCAGGACCCTTTACCGCTGGCTTTTTTTAGGCAATTAGAAGTAGTCTGTATAGACTGACGATACCTTTCGTTTATTTTAAAAGAGATTTTACCAGCCAGAGCCACACATCTGCCATTGCCAGGGCAATAATGTAGTCCAGGAGTAAAGGCTCTGCTCCACCTGGAGACTGCCCTGAAGCGCTAACCAACAGGAAGTAGGATCTCTAGACATCCTCCGCCCTCCAAGCAGTCGGCTGGGCTGAGATGGGATAGATTCCCTAGCACCTAAGGGCTGGGCAGTCTGCATACCTTTGGAATCAGCCTAATGATTAGACTAGCCACGAAATTCAATAATAATGAAGAGAAGACTGTGTTCGAGAGCTGTCATTTTTCGATGTCTTCCTTCTGGTCCGCAGTGGCCAGAGCTTTAGCTCTGTGAACACGCATTCCAACTAGCGTGTGCAGAAAAGCTAGCCGCCCCGGTGTTCTCCAATTCTGCGCGTCTGACTACTGAGCAGGAGGGCAAGATGCCACCTTGGAAGAGGGCAAATTTCGTTATTTTGAGAGTGTCCAAATCGAATTTCACTCTAAAGTTGGGCCCTGGCCTCTCTATTTCTTTCTATTGGTTGAAACAAGCTACTGTTTCAGAGGATTGGAGCTAGAGTATAACTTTATGAGAGAACAGTGTGGACAGAGTGAAAATGATGGTTTTAGAGAGAAAAAGTCTAAAGAGTATTTGAGTGAACAAGAAGTGTCCACTGAGGTGAAAGCACCCTGGCACCTGGTGGGTCACCCTCCCCACCACTTTTCCAGCTCTGCTGAAACAGAGAATGCAATTCTTGTCCAGGGTCCCGGTCTTTTCCTCTGCTTCCTATTCTTTCATTCATAAACCTGGTGGCTATAGACGCAGCTTGAATATTGACGTCTCTCCCCCAACTGCTCCGCCGTTAACCCAATTACAGAATTCATCAAGAACTGTGTTGAATTATCTCTTTCCATACAGTATCAGCATTAGCCTAATTAAAAGCTATAATGTCTGATATAATGATTAAATCGTTAGCTCTGCTGTAGGGAAGCAATATTTTGTTTTCCCTTCAATTAGAAGCTGATTGAGGTTTTCAGAGCAGGTCAGCTGTGAAATCTGAATTATATGTGTGAATACTGCTCACAGGGTGAGCCCCTACTCGAAAGCTCCAGAGATTCTCCAAATGCTTTCACCCAGAGAGCTAGGAGGCGACAACAAAACACACACACACACACACACACACACACGCACAGTCTCTCTTTCTCACTCTCTCACACACACAATTTGCTCCCTGATTGTGGATTTAGGGATCTCCACGCTAATCGTTGGAAAGAAGGCGTTGTTGCTTTTGGATGGGAGGGACTTTATTTTGCCTATCCTACTCCTCCCATCCTTTTTCTACTCTTTCCCTTCCTTTCCTCAGATGCTAGTGAAGCATCAGTCCAAATGTGACATATTTTTAGTCGAAGGCAGTGATCGCATACTTAACGCTGGAAACAATTAAAGATATCTCTTGCTCTGGTTGCTATAGCTAATGGCGCAGATGTTACTCTGAATTTGATAATACAGAGCGATTCTTTTTCGTTTTCCCCTATCCCCTTCCCTCTTCTCCTGTTCCTCTCCCCCTTTACGTGATTCGGATTCTGTCCATTGCCTTTTCGGAGCAGCGTTGGAGGTAGTAGGGGCTTGAGAAGGGTTTAGAGAGACACGACTGTATGTAACCTAGTCACTTCAAACAAGGAGAGAGAGACGAATTTCTTTCTAATGTTAACACGAATGTTCACACACATCGTTACTTGATTTGGAAGAGCTTTCCTAGATTAAAGTGTATGGAAACGAGAGAACCGGACAGAGAACAGCAGCAAGTGTCTGCTGACGTTCTGTGTGATATGTCATGGGGAAACCTTTCTTAGCTCTAGCAGGACAGAAGCGGCTGCCGGGGTACTCAGACTTTTCCAACGACCAGCAGACGGCGATCGCGGCCCGCGCTGGTACTTGGCGCCTGCAAGAGTTCAGGGCTCATTCCCAGGAGCAGCAGCTTGGGAGCCTGGCAATGTCCCCCTCCCTCTTTCTCTATTCCTCTTCCCCTCCTGCTAAAACCCCTCCCTGCAACCCCCCCCATCCCTTGCCACCAATTCTGCAGCCTTCGCTCCTTCCCCTCCTACTCCACTTTCTCTTCTCCCACATTCTACCTTTCTTGTTCCTCTTTGTAGAATCACATGACTTCTAAGTTTCTATCTAACTCTAAAATTACATTATTACTTTTTCCCTCTCCTTTCCCTTCTTCCTTTTTTTACCCCCTCCCCACTTCTTCCTCCTCTTTGAGTCCCAAATTCTCTCATTCACCCTCTTCTTCCTCCCATATTCCCCTCTCTGACTCCAGTCAAAGTGCAGTTTCCTTAATGCTTGTACCTGTAGAGTCCGTGATCGTCCCTTTGGGAGAGACACCAGTGATTCTCAGAACAAGGTCTCACCAGTAGCCTTCAGACGCCTTCCTGCTACCCTTTTCAAAAGACAGAACCATGCGACTGCTTTTGCTGCCATGAAACTCAGAGAACACGGTAGAGAGCAAAGGGTTTTGCCAGCATATTGAGGTGCAGAATAGGAAGGAGGTTTCTGGCAAGGTGGGGAGGGGCAAGGAGGAGTGCAATGTGGAAGAATTGGTGAATGAAGACTTTCTGACACATGCCCCATGAAGTAAGCTTCAGTAATAAGAAAAGTTACACCCTTGTTTTGCAGCTCTTGGAGTTCAACCTCTCATTGTCCCCCAAAATTTATAACCTGTGGCATCAGAAAATTTCACTCCTTTCCAATAATCCATGCTGTCAGAAAAATCAAAAGATAATATTCCTCTCAGCCACTCAACCACTGCAACCATAAACAGAAACGTGTATATAAGAAGTCATAGACACTTCAAGATGTAAGGTCTATCTACTGCTTGGAGCAAGCAGCTTACTCCAAGCATCAGAAAGCAGTTCCCAAGGCAGAAAGTTTAGACTAATGTTACAGCCCTGTATCTGGTGGCCTAATGCTGCTTTATAATCTTTTAAATACTCTTTTGCATTGTAACTGTATGAAGTTCATCAGTACCTTAGTCAATGTTTAGATTGCCTGATGATCTCCTTTTGGGATTGTTCCCAGGCACCAAAGAAAAGAAAAATCCAAGGCATTCTTCCTCCCTTATCAGATTTCTAACTTGATATGCTCTTTAGAATTTTGAGGTAATAGGGAAATTCTTTTGAGGACAATAAGTTACTCCAGACAAAGTTGTTGAGTTTCCAGGTGAGGAAACCAGAGTGTTGAACAATATATTAGACATTGAACTGTAAGTTTTACTCAGCTCTTTCTGAAAAAAAAAAAAAAAATCTGATGTTTCTTTGATAATACCATGTAGTATTCAGTCACAGGAAAAGTTCTTTCAGTCAATATAATCTTTGATAGACGAAATTACTTATCTGGTCCTGAGCTTTTCATTGGGTTAGGGAATATTTAAATATGGCTTCTGAGATTTTTTTTCCATTTTACTTGTGTGAGTGTGTGTGTGTGTGTGTGTGTGTTGAGCTGGAAGGGAGGAGGTCAAGATGTAAAAGGAACTAGGGGGTGAGCTTCCAGAGGAAATTACAGAGGGGAGTTAGTAGGAAGATTCTCTTAGTCCTCATGCCAGGATGGGAGGCACGGAGAGGTCTGGCACCAGGTGCCCTGCTGTTGCCTGATTGGCACAGACAATATCTGTCAATCAACTCTCACTTGGCAACAAGTTACACCTGCAGCTTGAGTTTAATACTTACCAATGCAGCCACCCATACTGTGTGCAACTGCTTGGGACCTAGTAACATCCAGCCACTAAACAGGGTCTATTTCGAAAGCCTTGAACGCTAAGTAATAGCATGATCTCATTCAAGGCTAACCCATTTACTCCTATTTAAATGCTTTGGGAAACAAAGGGTAATGTCGTATTTGGAAACAATTTTCTGGATTGTGGTAGGAAAAAAATCTAGACCAATTCAAAGTCAGCTATGCAAGATCCAAGAACTACAAAGCATTCCTGTGATGCACGCTGGAGTGCAGAGTGTTTATAAAATAAATTGCTCTATTGATATGGAAAATAATGCACCAAGCACAGTTCATACAAAGTATTTTCAGGGGGTCTCTGGCGACTTATTTTAAACTCTAATTTGAAAAGCAGGAGGAAAAAATCTTTCAATCGCTAAGTGGATAATATAGTTTATAATTTGTAAACCATTTCTTTTATTTTGGTCTTGCTGACTTTCCAAGATATGCTGAATCTCAGTGCACACCCATTTTCTCTTAAGTTATCAAAGGAGAAATGGGTATGTCATTCTAACACAATGTCCTTGGTGGTTGTTGTTGTTTTCTTAAGTTCATTCACAATGTAACTGATGTTTGTGGATAACGAATGAAACAAATCAAAAGATTTAACAAACTCTCCAGAATGATAAGGTAGTTGAAAACCAAGGTTTTAACCTGAATATTTAGTGAAAAATAAATATGAAATAACATTTCTTTTCTAATATAATTACATATTATTTGATGAGTTTATTATTAGATGCTGAATGCCTGAAATGAAAGTAGTTTAATCTGTACAGAGAACAATTCACTGTTGCCCTGCATACAGGAGCAACCCTGCAATAAAAAGAGAAAAAACCTGCAGCAATAATAATAGTAATTGAGAGGAAAGAATCATTATTCCTTACCTTAGACAACCATCAGGGTCAGGAAAATTAACAACCTTACAAAAAAGTAAAAAAGATGTCACGTGTTCACTGCCCAATATGCTGAAACAACTTCCTTCTGCCTATCATTACTCTTATTATTATTACATGTTTATTTCCATTAAAGAATGGCCATCACATTGTTGTTGTTAAGGTTACACAGGGTCAGCATTTTCCATATTTTTCAAGCTGCATAAAATAAATGTATACTTGTAACGTCAATAGAAGTAAGTAGATGAGGAATATTTGGGGACAACTGATCCCCCCATTTCCATGTTTATACAGAAACAGGAATTCCCACTTCTGTTTCAGAACTTAAAGTAGGAAACTCTTAAGTTCCAACAATATTTGCAGTTTAAAATGATCACTTAAAAATTGGGGTCCATACTTTGGAAGCCAGGACTATGTTTAAGTCAGAGATCAATTTCCCAGTAAGGCTGATTCACTGTTTTGAAAATTAACAGCAAATCAGTAATCGTATTGTCAAGTACTGCCATTCTTTGGCACACCATATTTGCCAGGGACAACTTTGGCCTTCAGGTAGTATGTTCTGTCTTCAAACTAACTTTCTGAAATTATTGTTTAAATGCTAAGAATCCAGCTGTACCTTGGTCATGTATAACCTTCCAAGTGCTATTTTTTTTTTAAGAAGAGAAAGGAGAGTGTCAATGGAAAGAAGAAGAGGAAGAAGAAGAAGAAAAGGGGGGGGGGAGAGAGAGAGAGAGTGTTTAATGTTGAAGCTCTCATCTCCAGAGACCAGTGCAGACAGGCTGCTTGAGTTGGAGAAAGGTTGACTTTTTTAACTTTTAAGGCCTTTCCTTTGAGTAAGAGATATTAGAGAAACAAGGAACTGCATCAGTCAATGGGGTTATCAAAAATGGTAGCAATCATATTAAGAATGGGTAACAAGGAAAAGTTAAGCTGGGAAAAAGGCTGAGTACTCAATGGCCCAAGGTTGGAGGTCCAGATTGACGACACACCATTAAGTATAGAAATTCATTTTCTCCTTTCTCTTTTGTGCTTTCTCCACTACACACACACACACACACACCACTCTCCTCTTTCCAAGACTGAGCTGCGAGGCACCCATGCCAGCCAATCTCAACTTTTTCGTGCTTTAGTCGGAGAAGGATTTCTGTGTTGCAATTTCGACCATTTAAACCTTGGTAGAGGCCGTATTATTACGATTCTATGTCTTTCTTCTTCTTCGCTTTAAAATCAAATCATTAATCATTCTGAGAGCGCCAGCGGGGAAGAGTTAGGATGGCTAACTCCTAGTTCCCTCGCTCAGGAAGCAATGTGGCTTGTGACCCCCCTTCGCAGGCCCCTCCCTCCTTCCCCTTCCTTCTTTCCCTCACTCCCTTCCTCCCTCCCAGAGTTTATATATCTCACCTCCCCACGTCACTCGACAGCGCGCCATGCAAATAATCCCCCAGCCGCAGCTCTCCCATTGGCCGCGGCAAACTCATTTAATGGAAGCTCTGTGCTCAGCGTATGGCTGCTGGGTCTCTGGCTCTGTGTGTGTCTCTTTCCCTGCTCCTCCTCTTCTGATTCCCCCAGCCGAGAGGAGGGAAACCAGAGAGAGAACAAATTACTGGGCAACTTCTCTCGGGCTCTAAGGTGTTTCCCCCCCTTCCTTCCTTTCCTCTCTTTCGTTCTTATTCCTCCTCTCTCTTTTATCTTTCCTCCTCCTCCTCCTCTCTGGTACAATTTTAATTGCATCTCCCCCCCACCCCACGTTTGGAGGCGGTGGCGGTATAAGTGCTCCCCCCCCCCTTGGCACCTGGGACCCGCAGATGCAAATCACACGCTCCTCTCCTCTCTCCCTCTAGAAGTTGTAGCCACCAAGTTTTAAAGTCTTTAAAGAATAAGCGAGGAGGAGGAAGGAGAGAAGGAAAGTGAGAGCGAGTGTGTGAGGGAGCCAAAGCGAGACAGAAGAACACCCCGTGCCGAGCAAGCGCCTGGGTACATCCGCCACTCACTCCTCCTCCCAAAGTGAAGCAGCAACTTTACAACTGATTTGCACCTGTTTGAACAGCTCCAGCTAGAGAGGCGACAGCAGCAGCGGCAGGAGCAGCAGCAGCAGCAGCAGGAGCAAAGACACACCATCCCTGAGCCAAGTGGTTTTTACACGAGGAAAAAGTTTTCACCTGTAATCCTGATAGCCACTGCGTGTGTGCTTGGTTTTTGTTTTGTTTCGTTTTTGTTGAGTTTTTCCCTTCTCTAAATTTTCTCATTATTAACCATAGGATCTTTGAAATTTTTTTTGACATCTCTCTCCATTTTTGATCGTCTCTCTGTCTTCCTGGTCCTCTATGCTTCACGCCTTTTTCGCCTGGTGCTGGTGAACACTAAAAGCCGCTTGAATGTACAGCATGATGATGGAAACGGACTTGCATTCCCCCGGTGGGGCCCAGGCCCCCACGAACCTAACGGGCCAGACCGGGGCTGGCGGAGGAGGCGGGGGCGGTGGCGGCGGCGGCGGCGGAGGAGGAGGCAGCAACAAAGCCAACCAGGACCGGGTCAAGCGGCCCATGAACGCTTTCATGGTGTGGTCCCGGGGCCAGAGACGCAAGATGGCCCAGGAAAACCCCAAAATGCACAACTCGGAGATCAGCAAGCGCCTGGGGGCCGAGTGGAAAGTCATGTCCGAGGCAGAGAAGCGCCCTTTCATCGACGAGGCGAAGCGTCTTCGGGCTCTGCACATGAAGGAACACCCGGATTATAAATACCGGCCCCGGCGAAAAACCAAGACCCTGCTCAAGAAGGACAAGTACTCCCTGGCCGGGGGCTTGCTGACTGCTGGTGCTGGAGGAGGAGGCCCGGCCGTCGGAGTAGGCATGGGAGTGGGAGTGAGCCCGGCCGGTGTGGGCCAGCGTCTGGAAAGTCCTGGAGGCACGGCGAGCGGGGGCTATGCGCACATGAACGGCTGGGCCAACGGAGCTTATCCGGGCTCCGTGGCGGCGGCGGCTGCCGCCGCAGCGATGATGCAGGAAGCGCAGCTCGCCTACAGCCAGCACCCGGGCGCCGGGGGAGCGCACCATCACCCACACGCGCACCCCCACCACCCGCACCACCCTCACAACCCGCAGCCTATGCACCGCTACGACATGGGCGCACTCCAGTACAGCCCCATCTCCAACTCGCAAGGCTACATGAGCGCCTCGCCCTCGGGCTACGGGGGCCTTTCATACGGCGCCGCGGCTGCCGCAGCCGCTGCCGCGGGCGGCCCACACCAGAACTCGGCCGTGGCGGCGGCGGCAGCTGCAGCGGCCGCGTCGTCAGGCGCCTTGGGCGCGCTGGGCTCCCTGGTCAAGTCGGAGCCGAGCGTCAGCCCTCCGGTCACCTCGCACTCGCGGGCTCCGTGCCCCGGGGACCTGCGCGAGATGATAAGCATGTACTTACCCGCCGGGGAAGGAGGGGACCCCGCGGCCGCATCGGCGGCAGCCGCAGCCGCGGCGGCGGCACAGAGCCGACTGCATTCGCTGCCCCAACATTACCAGAGCGCCAGCAGTGGAGTCAATGGCACTGTCCCCTTGACACACATCTAGTCTCAGAGACAGTGATCGAGCGAACAAGAAGCGGCCGAGGGCTAGAGTTAGAAAGCGAACGAGATAGACTGGCAAAGAAAAAACTTAAACTGCAACAAACACACAGCAAAACAACAAACTTGTACCTCTGCGATGGGACTGTCGCTCCCCACCCCCCCCAGCCCTTGTCTCCTCCCTCCTCTAACCTCCTAAAGCCCCTCTTACCTGCCCCTTCCCATCACCGCCGCCTCCACCTGAACTTCCTTTTTGTACAGAATGTTTTGATGTTCTTGTAAAAAAAAAAATCTCGATAATATTAATAATGAGGAAAAGAAGGTAACAGTTGCTCTATTTACCTTTTTAGAAGCTCCTGGGAACTAGTTGTTAAGACTAGTTTTGCGTTTTAGACTGAACTTCGGTGTTTTATTGAGACTTTTTGTACAGTATTTATCATTCACTGAGGAGGCATATAGCGTTTTATTTGCTAAAGAGAAAAAAAAAACAGACAAAGATATAGGCGATGCCAACTTTTATATAACCGCGGGAGCATTAACTCATCCTTGCATCGCTTCCGTATGGCGCTTTATTGCCTAAGATAGAGTGATGGGGAACAGTTCTCATTTGTTACAGTTGTAGTAAAGCAACTCCGAACCACACGTTAAAGTTTTGTTTTTTTGTTTTGTTTTTTTGTTTTTTGTAGCTGTTACCGCTTTTTTTTTTTCTGTTTATTTATATAAGGAGACATCTCCTCCCCCCCTCCCTTTTTTCCGGACTGCGACGTTATGTTCTGGGTTTTGTAAAACTTTCTGTATCTGGGATCTTCCCCCCTCCCTTTTTTTTTGTTTGTCTTGTATGATTTCTTGTAAATGCATTGTGATTTTTTTTTTAATTTAGGAGTTTCGGCAGGGGGGGAGATTCAGATTGTGTACATAGTTTACTAAGAAGCCTTTCTGCTAAAAGAGGGAGAGAGATAAAGAAAAACCTCAAAACCTCCCTTTCCCCTGGATTTTGAGTTAATAAAATTTTAAATGAAAAATGTTTTTTCTCCACTAAATTTGAAATGTACTAATTTTAATCATATGTATAAACACCCTGAAAAACAATTGGTAAATCTGGAGGGGGGAAGAGAGAGAAGTTAATCAGGGTGAGCCGAAAATAACAGAAACCGCCCCCTTTCGCTACAGGAGCCGGAGGGGAGATTTCTAATAGTAGATATCAAATGTAAGAGGAGAAAGTGAAAAATCAACGAGGCATAGGTTTTCGAAGGAGATTATTTTTGGTATCTATTAAGTGTTGTTAAGGAAGGCAAAATATTAAAAAAAAATATTTCCATAGTCTGGCCCATTCGTTTGCTTGTTTTATCTGTGGAAGGCAATACCCTGGTGTGAGTTTACTTGCTGTGAAGCTTTGCCGCCTTAAACTGGTCTAGGGTCCAGACTGCACTTCTGTGTGGAGAGGGCGGGGGAGGGGGAGGGGAAAGACCCCAGTGGCGGGACTGGGCCAGGGATGGGGGACAAAGACAACGGCGGTGCACATGTGCCCCTGTTTCCCCTGTAATTAACACGATTGCAAGCAGAACTGATCTATCTGGGTTTGGCTCACAGAAATACAATCTGAACCAAAAATATACTCAAACTGAGTCCCCCGGTCCCTGTTCTCTGTCCCCTCCCCCACCCCTCCCCATCCTTTGGGAAAGGGTGAAACATTTTGTGGAACTTTCAAAATAACAAAAAACCCTGCGTGAACTGGGATGCAAGTTGCTAACAACCGGTGTGAAAGCTGTCGAGCTAAATGCTGTGTTTGTTCCTAACAGGATCCTAAGGTTGTTTAATGCTTTAAAAAAATGAATTCTATTTTTTCTAGGTGTTTATCGGTACCTTGCCATTTTTTTTCCTGGAATTAAAAGTTTTCTGTAAAACTTTGTCTACTAGTAATTTGACAGCATTAAATATTGCATTTAAAAGTCATACTGTAGCAAATACATTTTGAAACTAGTCGTGATATTAAGATAAATTTATACTTAAAAGATCTTTTAAAGTTCAGATTGGGAAATGTGGGTTTCAGACGCTTTAGGCCCTCCTTCCCTTTCCTAACCTCCCCCTCACCCACTAATTTCTCAGCATTTTTTTTTGTGGTGAATGAATCCAAATGTGGGTAAATATTAGTTGGAGAAAAGAATCGGAATAAGGCTGAGTTAGAAACTACACTTTCTAACTCTAACGTCGATTTTTGACCATTGACGAGTGTCACTCGTTGGAGTCATTCTGGATCATTTTGCTTACACTGCTCATTCCTTAAAGTGATTTTCGAAATTTCCATGGACCATGTCTATTGTTTTCTAACAAGGAAATAAAAATCTTTCTTCTTCTTTTTTTAAAGTAACTTGGTCCTTTGTTAGCCCTTCAAAAGTGTCCCTAGGAACGTGTGTGGCGCCTATAGATGGGTCAGCGGAATAGTCCTACAGTAACTAACTTCCATGGACACAAAGACTCCTCTGAGAAATCCTATACCGCTCTATGCACCGGAGTCTCGCCTTAATTTTGGAAACCGTTATATGGACACGCTGAAAACATACTTAATAATCTGGGGTGCCTTCAAGAGCTTTTCGGGTGACGCTGTCCGCAGGGCTCCTGCAGTTTCTTTCTATTTGAGTTTGTATACCAATGTACCAGCCAGATATATGTTTATGGTATGTCTATGTGAAGATATGGTCAAGCAGGTGTATTCAGAGCCGGTGTCTAGATAGTCTTTAGGACATTCCCCAACTAAACATTATCTACATTCGGAAAAGCCCATTGGATATCTGAGGAAAACTGAAGCGTTGGCTTTAGCTGGAAAAGCTGCAGAGATAAAAAAGTTCAGACTTACTGGCAGAATTGGGATGAGCATCTGAAAGCTGTTTAGAAAAGTGCTGGGATTTAACTTGGTTTTCATCTTGGGTACCTAAAAGTTAAGGCTGCAGCAGCTAACACTGGGCCGCTCTCCCCACTGCCCTCTCTTTCTTTCTTTCTTTCTTTCTTTCTTTCTTTCTTTCTTTCTTTCTTGAGGTTCGTGCTGGGGACCAAACGCTTGAATAGATCTTCTCAAAAGCATTTCTTGAAGGGGAGAAGATATTTTCAGTGAGTTGATTTTTTTTCACGATTGAGATACTAGTACTGAAGCGGTGTGATAGAATTGTAACGCCTCCATTTTAAAAGTGTAGATAAATGATTGAGATAGAGCTGTGCAAGCTTTTAAAGCGACCCCAAGTGGGTCCGGCAGAGCTCAGGAGATAAATACCAAGCATTCTATGCCGAGGGCATTGCCTGGCTTGGATAAGGTGATGCCAAGCTCCCAGTGACTTCTTGCTCCCCTTTGGCTCCCAATTTCTTTTCAAATCTTGGGAAAGATGCGGAGAGGCTGTGTACTAGAGTTAAAAACAAAGTTTCAGCAACTTTGTTGCTGAAGCCTAGGGGGTGAATTCTTGAATTCTATGTACAGTGGACGGTTCTTCGCTGGGCCCTCTCTTTTGAGCTTAATAGGGTTTTAAAGTGATTTTGTTTCTGTTTTGACTTCCTCCTTTTTAAAGAGAAAAAGTTGGACTCTAACCCCCTCTTTCTTACTCCCCCCCCAAAAAAATCTCATTAGCGAAAGGAAATGATTTACAATTTCAAGAGCATTTATGGATTCAGCGAGCCTGAACTGCAGATGTTCGTCCGATTAAATGACTGACAGGTTTATTAAAATAATGTATGTATACGAATAATAACACACATATACATGCATTTCATTTTCCTCACAAAGAAAGGGAGAAGGTTTCATCGGAAGGAAATTCCGGTTAATTAGAGAAATTCTTTACTTGTGCCTTAGCTGGAAATGAAGCTCTAGAATTCCCTGTGGGTGGAGTGGTCAGTGGCCACCCCCTTCTTTCTCTTTACTTCCCTGCTCCTCCTGCCCTCTTCTCAGGACCCCCTGCCCTTCGCCGGGGGCCCAGGTCCTCTCCATGGAGCCCCGAGTTGTGGCTGGCCTCGTACCCTGCCCCCATGCTCTCTCCAGAGCCATCTCCTCCTCCCCAGGAGCGCCCTGGAGGGAATGGAACTAGAAGCGTTGGCGGCAGAATTTAATAATAGGTTTGATTCCTTCGAAACTTCACGTGAAAAGCAAACTTGGCCTTGGCTGTAACTCTTTTTCTAGGGTGACTGTTTAGCTGTTTTGAAAACCCCGGCCAGATGGGGAGGAGGTGAGGGGGTGGAGGGTTGTTCGGCTCCCCCGGGGAGCCGCGTTTGCCTGCCGCTCCGAAAGAGAGAGGGGGGGGGGGGGGGGGGGGGTCTCTTATACAGAGAGAGGCTCCAGGGATGGAAGCTAGGAGGATGAGGAAAGGGGGTAAAGTGATATCTTGAAAGACATTTTAGGAAACATATTGAATAGCAAGGGGCGGCTTCTGAGTCCCCTCCCCCATCTCTTCCTTTCTCTCTACTTTCCCCCTATGCTTCCTGGATAGCCTCAGCTGGAACCTAAAGCCCGAAGGCGATTGCCCTGCTAGGGAGGTTCGAAACAGTTCCTTCCTTCCTTCCTTCCTTTCTCCCTCCCTCTCTGTCTTCCTCCTTCCCCCCCCCTTCCTCTCCAGCTGTGAGCCCGCCCGCCAGGCAGCCCAGCCTGAAGGGACCCCCGCTCCGCCTGGCGGTGTTAGAGCGTCTTATGAGCTACAAACTCTAACCCACCCAGGGAAACAAAACATCTCATCTGGAGACGCGTTGCACAGTAAACACGGAACTGAAATGAGGGCATTGGTGTCTGCTTTGGCATTCAGCTGTGATTGGGGAGTGGGGGTCATTTGAGATTGCAGTGCTCACCCCCAGCCCCTTCCCAGTGAGCTCCTTCACCCTTCTCCCCCGCATCCTTCAGGGTGTTCTTCTCACAACCGGTGCCCCCCCACCTCCTCCACTTCCTCTTCTGCTTTCTTCTCCCACCCACTCTTATTCCCAGACTCTCTCTTCTCTCTTCCAGTGCCCCTCCTTCCATTCTCAACACTTTCTTCCTACTTTTTCCACCATCTTGCCTGTTCCCACTAGTTATAAACATTGCAACAAGCTATTTCCTGATTTAACTCCTTTGGGTTCCTTTCTATTTCCTTTATTCTAGTTTTTATTTCATCTTCTTTCCTCTTCCACTTCTTCTAAATTTCCTAGTCTCCCTTCTCTTCCTCTCAAAGAAGAGAAACTATCCGTTTCCTTATTTTTCCTTTTCATTCTGTCTCACTTTATTCTATCTTTCACCCTCCCTCACATGATCCACTTTTCCTGCTTTTCTACCACTTCTATCACCCTTTTGATTCCCAATTTTCTTCACCTTTATCTTCTATTCCTTTTCCTTCTATATTTTCTCTAACCCTTTCACTTACAACCTTTTTCATCTTTCCTTTTTTTCCTTTGCAACCTTTTCATTTCCTCCTCCTATAGTTCTTCCCTTCCTCTATTTCCTCAGTAGACACCCTCCTGTGGGGTTCCTATGGGGAGCTTGTTTGGAAAGCTCTATATTAGCACCTCTGGAGATAAGGGTGTAATGTCAAGGTCAGACAGGTGCTATGGATGCAGGGCCATGTCTTTAAGCATCTTCCTTACTCTCTTTCCCACTAGTTCCTGCCATTCCTCCCTTCCTTGGTCTTCTATGGGAGGGGTTCTGTCATTTCCAGGAGCTAGATTAGGAAGCCAGAGATGGGGAGTCACAATGTACCCAGCTCCCAATGCACTCAACTGCTGTGGAGGCCAGGGCTGGGTGTCAGCCACTGGGGGATTAAGATGACTGATGCAAGGGAAGGAGGCAGAGTGTTTTTGTGTTTAAAGAGAGCAGGATTAGTGGAGAGAAAGTCCTGACCCTGGGGTCAGCTGTGAGTCAAACCCTTTTACAATCACCCAGTGGAACAAGCACATTGCTGAGTTGTAGCCTGCAACAAGTGGGTGAGAGGGGAAGGGAGGAGAGGAAAAGAAAGAAAAAGAAAAAGAGAAGACAGAAGAAGAGAATTTTGCCTCTTCCTTCTCCTAGAAAACAGTGGACCCAGGGAGAGGAAGAATTAAGAATTACAGTAAATAAATGAATAGAGAAAAAGCTAGCACAAACCACAGGAAGAAATATGTTTGGGGCTAGATCTATGTTCATAAAGATTTGTAGTGAAAATACCATGGGAGTGTGTGGATGTATAAGATAAATATGGGGGGGACACATAATTTTCTTGTTTCCTTTTCTAACTTGAGCTACCCTGAAAGAATGAAAATCAGAAAAGATGATGGTGACCTCTCCTTGAATTCCTTGGTAGACACTTCTTCCCTCCATCTTCTCTCCTGTGGTTGAATTAGATCCAGTGATAAACACACTTATCATGCTTCCAGAAGCAAAAAACATAAATTGAACACCCAATGTCACAAACACTCCCTTTCACTTTCTTCTGCAAATTCTCCAGAGAGGATCATGCCTCCTTTTTCTTTCCCAATCCTCTAACCTCTGATCTGTTTTAATGTCTGGAAACTATGTTATTCTGCCCTCCATCAAGAATGACAGTTATTTGGGATGTAAACTCATCAAGCAGGGATGGTTGATAGCTGATGGAGTCTGCTCATAATCTGTATTTTTCATAAGCTTCTGCACGAATACTAGAGTTTGGTGGAGAGGATTCACTTGGTGATATTTAAAAAAAAAAAGAACAAGAATAATGGCACCTGATGCTGATAGACCAGGAGGAGAGGTCAAGGGAGGAAATAAAAGTGGAGGAGAGACAGGGAGAGAGTAAAGGGGGAAATACAGAGAAAAAGAGGGAGTAGGAAGATGAAAAGAGAGAAGAAATGGGGGGGAAAGGGGGGAGGAGAGGGACAGAGAGAGACTCAGACTGAGATAGACAGAGAGAGAGAGACAGACAGAGAGAGGGAGGGAGAGAGACAGAGAGAGGGAGAGGGAGTAGGGAGGAAGGAAAAGGAGACATAGAAAGACAGAGAAAAAAAGAAGAAAAGAAAAGAGAAAGTAATAAAAGATCAGAGAAGAAAAGGAAAGGAAAAAAGTGAAAAAGAAGAGAAACAAAAATAGTGAAATAAAATAACAAAACAAGAAGAGAGCAAATAAAGAGAACTAGTGAAGGGGAGAGAAAATAGCAAAAGGAGAGAAAGGGAAAAATAATAGAGAAGGAGAAAACGTAACAGAAAATATCAAAAGTGGAGAGATTTAAAAAGAAATAAAAATAATGAAAGACAAAAGAAAAAAATTGCAAGAGGAAAAAGAATGAAAAGAGAAAGAAAGAAAATATAGAAAGTAGAGAAAGAGAAGAGAGAATGAGAGAAAACAGTGAAAGAAAAGAGGAAAGAAAGAAAAATATAGAAGTATAGAATTAAAGATAGTATCAGAAGAAAAAAGAAAGGAAAGAAATTAGGACAAAGGAAAGATAAAGAGAAGGAAAGATAGAAAGAAAATAAGAGTTGATTTGTTTTAGGTATCTGAAAAGGGGCTGCAATAAAGTTAGGAAGAGTTTTAAACAAATATTTTAAAATCTGATGAGGGCAAATAAATAATTTTTTTTCAAAGTTTTGGATGTAAAAACTGTTAGTGTGCCATCTTTACCAGCAACCCAAGATTTTCATTAGCAAACCAGAAGGCTGAGCAGAGAAAGAAAGAAAGAAAGAAAGAAAGAAAGAAAGAAAGAAAGAAAGA